>NC_050583.1:7620044-7622544 GCF_013368585.1 Megalops cyprinoides | reverse complement strand
AGTGACACATGAAGAGTAAACAGTGACACAGTGATCTTTTTAATATACATACATTAACCCAATGCTGAGATACTCATTTATCTGAAGCAATCTGCTTGAAAAAAGGAAAAAAAAGCACTGGTCTTGACAGTCTGTATTACCTTTCTGAGGGTTGAGGTCACTTATCAGGGTTGCCATTCTTTTTTTACCCTAGATTTAGGGTAAATCTGGAAACCCGGAGTAAAATTTAGGGTAGGGCTTTTCATAGTGTGAAATGTTAGGATAATTTTGGGGCCCCAGGGTAATTTAGGCAAAAAAAAATCACCATGTGTCTGACCTTGCTTACCCAGCTCATGTACTGCCCAACCCGCTGCAGTGACAAGATGATAAGTGCTGATCTAGGATCAGGTTTTCTCTCCATTGTTATGGTTTCTAACAACCATATTATTTCTGCTGCCTTACCACTGACATCTCCTTTCATTTCCACCTTTAACTTCGAAAATGTCAGCTCTTTATATTGCTGAGACACTTTTTTAACATATTTTTCAAACCATTTAACATAGCACTGAGTTGAAAATCCTCCCGTGATTGACTATTAACCCCTAGTGTGCTGTGTGACTTGTGAAACAGCTGTTGGCTGCAGTCCTTTCACCTCAGTGCCCCTGAGTGGGTGCAGAGATTGCAGCAGTCAGACGAGCCCAGGATACAAAGGGCAATAGGGCTGCATAAAGCTAAATAAACCTTTGTTCACAGAGAGTTTTGGCAAATTGCTGGACTACACAGAGGTAATGTTGAAAACATTGGGAAGCAGCTTTAGGTGCTAAAAAAAGTCAGTACTTTTAATGGAGTAAAACATTATCTGTATGCAAAACACCCTCTCCCATAAATTTACATTCTTCCAGTTTTCGTGATGTCACAGTTTAAGTTGAATGTATTGTTTCTGACTGAAGTCAGGGGGCTGGTTATTCTCTGTGATCCTGAAGGGTTTAAGCCTTGAAATCTAGCTATTAAGTTATTCATCACAGTTTATTTTCACAAATTAAAACACAATAGAATCACTCAACCCAGTGTCTACACTGTTGCATAACTGAATGTAAGAAACTTTCATTCATGTGGTGAAATTCAATACAATCACTGGTACATAGGACTTTTTTAGTCAAGCTGTGGTTGAAGGTAACCATAAAATTCAAAGATAAGCTGGATAAATGTATACACTTTGTTACACCTGAATGGACTCTTGGGATGTCAGGCCAGTGTGATGGGTACATGCACCTACACCCAATCAAAGGGACCCACATCCTCACCCGCTGAAATGCAGTTTGAGTCACAGTCCATGTATGAAAACATGTGATGAGGTCAACGTTCAAAAGTCAGCACCTGTATTTCTGCAGAGCCAAGAAGCCGGATGTTCTCGTTGGACCTGTCAACCATTTTTTGAAAGACTGGGTCAGTGTATTCGAAGCGGCTTCCATAGACGATGGAGGAGATGATGTTGGAGACAGCATAATTCACTGGCTGGGTTGTGTTGAAAGGTTCACCTAATGGCCACAAACAGAAAAAAACAACAAAGGAGTTTTCCAGTAAAGCTCCAATGCTAATCCTGTTTGGCAATTTGACTTCAACTTGAACTTTTAAATTATTTTTCATTCTGAATTGTTCACATGATGTACATGTGAACTCAAGAGGGTTTGAATAATATACCAATGCAGTGAAACTGATGGAGGACATATAGTGTTTGCAGAAAAGGGCCACATTCCTAAGTCCCGGTTTGTGCACATAACCCCCACCTCTCACAGACCCTTTGTTTACCACTCAGTTGTAACCTGCCAACTGGTCCTGCTGCTCCCCTTATCAGCAGGACCCCCACAGGTAACTTGAGGCACAGGCACACGCCCAAGGACAGCCCAAAACCTGACTTCTGTGTCCTGACTGACACATCACTGCGACAGCAACCTTAGCCTGAACCCGGTGCATGGGTGAAACTGCCCCCTCAGTTTATGCTGTCCTTTGAGCTGGATCATGCTTTCAGTGTTTGTTCTCCTTCTCTCACCCTTGAACTTCTCGAACACCTCCGCCAGGTGGTGGACCTCCTGGATGATTTTCTCCTCACACCCTCTCTTACCCATGCCAAAGTCGCGCAGCGTGGAGAGGGCAAAGCGTCTCATCTCTCTCCACGAGTCTCCATTGGCAAACACAATACCTGTGGGAGGGCCATGTACCGCCATTAACATGCCAGTCTGCATTGGGCCAAGATAGAGGTCTATGATGTAATATGGTTCCAAGATGAAAAGGACTCATAATGACTGAAATCATGAAATTTGCAAGACTGTTTGCCTGTGTGTGTAACAAGGAGCAGGGCAAATACAAGTGCCGAAATGACTCAGGAAAACAAAAAGTTTGGTTCAAGGAAAACAAAGTGTCTTTCACTTTTGACTTCAGAGAGAAAACCCAAACTATGCTTGGTATGAGAGTTCACATGCAACAAGCATGGGAAATCAAGACTGAATAACTACGTAGACAA
>NC_050583.1:7512544-7615044 GCF_013368585.1 Megalops cyprinoides | reverse complement strand
TGTGGATTCCCCCTCAGTACTGACCTCAGCGTCTCCAGTTTACAGTGTGGATTCCCCCTCAGTACTGACCCCAGCGTCTCCAGTTTACAGTGTGGATTCCACCTCAGTACTGACCCCAGCGTCTCCAGTTTACAGTGTGGATTCCCCCTCAGTACTGACCCCAGCGTCTCCAGTTTACAGTGTGGATTCCCCCTACAGAAGCAAAGCTCAAGCAGTGTAGAGCAGCTGAGCCTGAACCAACAGCTCAGCAAAAACATCACCCTGTGGAGTGGAAGGCCAGCAAGAGTTTCATAAAACCGAAATTAAGAGTTTACAGCAACAGGGGAAAAAACTCACAACATGGAATTTGCAAAGTCTTTATAGCTATGTAGTAGAGAGGGGATAACACAGGGAATCATGATGAGGGATAGACCAGCAGTCCTCTCAGCTCCTCTTGTGAACTCTTGTGTTCAAAACAATTGAAGAAGTCTTGGAAAAGATCAGATGAGCACCATGTGAAGGCGTACACCCAACACACAGGCATCTCACTGAATTGTAGGCAGTAAAACATTTGCTGGATATGAAAAGTGTGTAACTGATAAAGAGCATATGCGTGAATATTTCTCCCGGCATCCGATAGGCTATCCTGGGCACAACAAAACGAGGAGTAGGGATTGCTCACGATCAAGATTTTCACAGCAAATAGGTCTGGTGTCTCCTGGCCCTAATATCCAACACAAATGTGTGAATTATTACGGTGAACAGCATATTGAAGACAATCTGAAAAACAGCCAAGCTCATCTCCTCTGCTTACCATCCAGATGTGTTTTAGATATTATGTTTCTGATTTTTGTCATATTGTTTGTGCACTGGAATGTCATAATTGTTACATAAATCATTTTAGTTTTATGTCTATAAATGTTTTGTGCTGATTCAGAGTCTGCGTTATTGGCAGAAACACTGTTCTCTGTACTACGCACAATTCTGACATCTAGTGTTTGTAAAGGATCATTACAGTTTTATGGGTTTAGTGTGCAGATCTCAAGCTAGGATTTTTCTTAAGGATCCTTAATGTGCTTTTGTGCTGTAATACTGAGTGCATTTCCTGCATGTTTTTTTTTATCTTTAAGTAATTTTACACAGAGGTCAGTGAAAGCAGGAAGAAAAAAACAGAAGAACTTTATTTCTAGGAGTCAGAGAAATGCGGGCGTGTCTGGCAGGAAGGAGGAAATCGCCTCACTGCACCCAAAAACAGTATATAGCGATCATCATTCAGTACCTCAGTGAAACTAATGATTTCACTCCAGACGTATGATACATTAACACTGTTACATCCACACAGGGTAGAGGTGAAATGGATGTGATCTGGACCCAATTGTATTGCATGGGAATATCTCAAATCAAATGAATGTTGTTCAAAAACAAATTCTATATTTACAACTGAAGACTCCACCCACCTCCGTCTATATGCATGAGGGCCTCCTCCGCCTCACCAGATGGGTGGAGGCTATTCACAGGCTTATCAATTATCTTTATCTTCCCGTAGGCAGAGAAAATCTCCTGGATGAAATAAAGCATTTAGGATTGAATGAATTTTGGATTATTTTTTCTTTCATAGTTCCTCAGAAAACCTTTTGGTCTCCCTTACTTCTTTTAACATATTTTTACAGTGTGTATATATATGGACAAAAGTATTTGGCCACACCTGTTTTTCAGGATTTGGGCTACGCCCCTTATCTCCAGTGAAGGGCAATCTTAATGCTTCAGCAAGGACTATAAAGACATGGTTTGATGAGTTTGGTGTGAAAGAACCTGACTGGCCCACACAGAGCCCTGACCTCAACCCCATCGAGCACCTTTGAGATGAACTGGAATGGAGACTGCAAGCCAGGCCTTCTCGTCCAACATCAGTTACCACCTGTTTTGTTTAGTTGTTTGGTAGAGTTGTTTTATCATGCGGTGGAGTATATGCCTTCAAAAAAGGTTTGGAAGGTCTGGAAAGTTTTTTGTGTTAGTTTCCCACTTTCTTTATTTAGTCTTAGTGGCACATTTCACTATTTTCAAAAGAAATGTTTGGAAATCTAAAATATGATATTTGTTATTAACACACTAATGGAGAAGATAGAAAAGAACTGTTTTAAGACAAATGTTTTGTGAAAAATCTTATGTGCCTAAGACTTTTGCACAGTACTGTATACTGATGTTTTCTTTTGGAATACTGAAAAAAAATCTTAAAACTAATTCTTAACTGGTGTAGTCTATAGGCTCCTAAGACAAAGATACATAACACATCAAAAGGGGAAAATATGGTAAGCACTTTTCTGAGCTGGGTATGACATTTAAGGGCTGCTAAAATGTAGGTATTTCATATGAATGTCACACGGAAATGTAGAAAGTGTATATATGCACGCCCATCATATTCTGTCGTTTTGATACACACATACACAGACACACACAAACACACACACATACAATGACTACAAACGTATATGACTATATATACACATATACATACTGCATATGGCACCACACGGAGGGCAGCAGCATATTAGGGATGTAGCCGAATCCGAATAGGCTACATATATTCCATATATGGAAACATATTTCTTCGCCCCGAAGTTGCTCGTTATTATTCGGAGTGGAAAAGCCATGATTGACATGTCTGTGCGGCAGCCATTATGTTTCTTCAGATCGTTTCGTATCATTGTGTGTGGCCACAAGATAAAATTGCCCATTCTGTTTACAGCATAGGACTTTGATTTCACTAACTAGTCGTTTCGTTTACTACACATTATTGAAAAGTGATCGCTCTGTTCTGTAGTCGCCCCACCTGGTCAGTGGCAGCTGGACGTTGATTTCCTCCATTTAAAAAAAAACAATCGGAATGGGGCACTACGAAAAAAACATTTGCCCGATTTACCGTAACTTCCGGTATAAACCACACTTACCTCCGATCTACTATCCGAATACAGATAGAGACAGATAATTTTGTCGGTTGAACAGATACAGATAATGACGTGTCTGTACATCTCTAAAATGTATATATATCAGTGGCGGCTGGTGAGCTGGAAACAGGGGAGGCTGAAACATTACCTTTAAATCTATCATTACTTTCAATCTGTTCCCCTTTATCATCCTTGATTAACAATAAAACAAATAATTCACAGAATAATTGACACCAATCGCGTAAATTGAGTAAATGATTATGCTCGCGAAACAGCGCAGATTGTCTGTAGTTTGTGTGCTTGCGAAAGCTACATCGTGAGATTGTTTAATTAACAAGGATGACATTTATCGATTTAAATTACATTAAATGCTCATGACACATCACAGCTTTTGTGAGGTCTGTGTTCTGAACGTTATTGTTCATTGCACTCAACCTAACCTAAAAGTTTATTCTCAGTAATTTAAATCTAACTAAATTTAGCTCCGTTTTGTAATTTGAATTTTGTAACACAAGAAAGCTATAATGTGAATCATTTAAGAGAAAGCTTTGGGATTACTTGACACTTAATTGTTCAAATCCTTGTTAATTAACCTCATGCTGTAGCTTTCGCAATAGCACACAAACTAGACAATCTGAGCTGTTTCGCGAGCATAATCATTTACTCTATTTACGCATTGATGTCAATTGTTCTGTGAATTATTTGTTTTATTGTTCATCAAGGGGGATTATTATTATATTAAGAGTTCAGAAATGCTATGTTTTGTTTTGCAATGTCTTTCTAATTATTTAAGTTCACTATTTTGAATTCACTGAACGATTTATGTGCTCTTAAGATTGTGTTTTAGAGACACTGCCATATTGAACTTGCATGCTAATTGCCGCCTATTTCAAATTATTATCTAGTGTATATCCCGAGACCTAATCACGCTGACTGCACTCGTTTCAGGTAATAATTTTGGGATTTGTTATCGTCACCAAGGGTTCTATTAGCATTAAATCGTTACCATACCAATGGTTTTATTTACAACGACAGTCATGTTGTATGAGCTGCTTACTAGTTAGTTTAGCCGACCCCAGTTGAGCGTGGTGGTCTGATCAGACTGGCAAGATGCATTATGACGTGTTCGTAACACTCGTGATACTCATGTAGAGTTTATGTCATGTTCTCAGTTTTGTACTTTATTGTAATAAAAATGGATCGCATGGTTTTACAAGGGTAACAGGTATGAACGAAAGTGTTTTTGTCTTTCTTGTGGGCACATTATGTGTCTTTTGTTATTTTGGTCGTGCCCAATTTACATATAATGATTTATATATATCATGACACATAATCTGACTGCTGAGTGGTGTATATCCCGACACCTAATCACGCTGACTGCACTGTACCACGTTTCAGCAAATAAAGAGAACCTGTGATCCACCCGGCTGCCAAGTGAAAAAACGTGTGGAAGTGGTAGAGTGGGACAACAGCCCTGACCCGTCACATTTTATATATATGTGTGTGTATATATATATATATATATATATATATATATATATATATATATATATATATATATATATAATTTGGGTTGTCAAAATAACGTTTTAATTTAGATTAGCCTAATTAATTATGGAAAAAATAACGCGTCAAAAAAATTAACGCAGATTAATCGCACTCTATGATGCCCCTTGACCCCATACGTCACTGTGCATTTAAGCATTTATCATACTCAACTTCAGGATAGCTAGGTTCTTTTATATCATACACGGAAACGCGGAAAAGCGGAGTGATACATGTATAGTTAAAAGTGCCAGTGGTGCTATAGGCCTACTGAATATGTGCCTCTTGTCCAATCAAATTACTTGGTCAAAACTAACTGTTGTATAAAGCACAATTTGAACATAAAATGCTTCTCACGGCAAATATTGATGTATGCGATTAATTTAGATTAATCACAAAGCATGTTATTAATTAGATATACATAGACACACAGATACAGGGGCAGAGAGAGAGAGAAAACGTGTGTGGGTTAGTGCGTGAATGCGCGCATCTAAAAAGTCTAAAAGGAAATTAAAGTTACCTGAAAACTTCAGCTGTCGTTGGCTGTTAGAATGAAGAATGTCGGGTGACTGAAGGAATTTTGATGATAAAGAGATTCAAGGTAAACCGATGAAGTATTTATTGTAAATCGTCGACAGGTTTGATGGACTCTAAAATTGACAAGGATGATAAAGCTAATGACATGTTTTCGAACAGAATAGTCGTGTTGTACATTTGAAACAAGATAACAATATCCTGCTAAAACTGAAACATCCCTTTTCGTGGTAGTTACACCCATTTCAGAAGGAAGCTAATTGTATCTTAAAGCGGAATCTTAAAATGTATTTCTACTTACTAATTACGGTCTTAGGAGATGTGTAAAGGTCCGAATTCAGTTTCAAGGAAAAAAAAGTCTGCCGTTACACCTAACGACTTCCTTTCGTGTTTTGGTCCAGGTGTGTCGACTGAAGTCATTGAAACACGATTTTTAAAAGGAGAATCCACAAGATTAGTTTACAGAAAGACCTATGCGTTTCTAGTTTGTGTTCTTGTAAGCAACACTGTAATTCAAGAATAAATTTAATGTTACTGTTACACGGAAACGTATGATGTCTGTGTGCGTATGTGACTGCGCAGGTGTGTGCGCGCATTATATTTTGTTCGTGTCCCCGTGAAAAAGAAAGTTAGCTAAAATAGTCACTCACACACACACACAATTTATATATATATATATATATATATATATATATCTATATATATATATAATCTGATAGAGTTATGACTTCATCCGTTTAGAGTTTTTGTTCTTGTGTAACAAAAAAGCAATAACGTCGTGCAGAGCTTAAGAGATGGCCAAATACAAGGCAGTAAAGAGTGAGTTTATTTTATAAAATTAACATCATTGCATTAATTCACTTCACTCCTGGTAGACTTAATTAGCCTGTGGCCATGCGCGAATATTTTTGCATGTCAAGTTGACCAATTCCCAAAACGAAACAATGGTGAAAATGAGGAATAAAATACGAAGATTGTAGACACACCTATTATTGAATGTTCTGGGGAAGAGGAGTCACAACACGGCTACATCCATACTTCAGAGGGGACGAAGACAGTAAGCAGTTTATTGGGCTCGGGTTGACATTTTTAGGCTGCTGAAATTCAGAAACACATTAATATTACTGTCACACGGAAATGTAGGTCTGTGTGCGTTCGTGATTGTGCGCAGGTGAGCGCGCGTATTACATTTTGCTCGTTTTGACATGTAAAAGACAATGAATGTTTGCTGAAATACTCAGACGTCATTATATCTTTTTAGAATACCTTTTAAACTTTGCTCCTATAACGCCAGATTAAAGGTAAGATGGTGAAATATTAACTGTAAAGCTCGACTGCCTTCATGCAATGGACAGCTTTGATCAAGCTAATGCCCTGATTTCGAGCAATGTCAGGGGGTTCCGAGAGCCACAACCGCCAACGTTGGCCCCTGGCACCCAACTCAGGTAACCCAATAGATCCGCCCGCCACATACGACCAGGACGTAGGACTACGGGTACAAAAGCTTTATTGAAAGGGAATTGAAAGGGACGCCTCACGCACTCCACACTACCCCGTGCACACACACACACACACACACACACACACACACACTCCACACGGTGATTCCACAGACTCGCCTCCAGCGCCGGCCCCGATGGCAGAAACGAGACCCCTCTCGGCTCTGCTAGGCTGGGCAGACTGCAATCAGGATCGCGCACACACACAAGTGGCAACACCGCCAGTCACGTTCCTTACTGCACAGGGGCACCGCCCCGATTCGCCTCCTGCCCAGCCTGGGGTGCCGCCGCTCCAGCCTCGCTTTTCTCCTCCCGCCGGCTTCCACTGCTTTGCCTGGCCCGGGCGTCACTCCTGGAAGCGGTCCGGATCTGCAGCGCTCCGCCGTCACTCACTCCTCACTCCCGCACCTATTAAAAAGAGATCGCCTCTCGGGATCTCTCCCCAACACACAAAAGAAACGAAACCAAACTTAACCAAAAATATTCCCCAACCGAAAAGAAAACCCGGCCGAAAACGATAACCAAGATCCAGACCGGAAAAAAACCACGAAAACTAAACGAAACGAAACAAAACGAAAAGAAACGAAACCGAAACAAATATATAAATGTAAAACCTGCGGCGCAAAGCGTTTCTTTCCCGAGCCGTCCGTCTCGCGACTGCCTGAATGGTCGTGCTTTAAACCCGAACTCCCGCTGATCAAAGACAATCCAGAACAGCAGGTAGGCAAGTCTGAATTAAATATCAAGGTACCGGGTAAAAATTGTCTTCTGCAGCACCTATTACCTTTTTAGTATCTTTTTGTTGATCCAAATCATGGCAATTCGGTCGTCAAGTGATGGTCCACAGGTGTGGTTTAAAGAATCAGTAATGACTTTATCCATTAAGTGTTTGTTACAGTGTGAAGTGAACAAATGGGTAAATACAAGACAGTAAAATGTAGGGGTGTTTTAGGAAATGACCACCATTGCGTTATTGCACAAAACTCTTGCTGGACAACATTGACTTGTGTCGATGTGCGAAAACATTTGTAGTCTAGTTCCGGAAACGAAGCAACGATAATAAAGTGTTTACTAAACTGGCCTGTGGCCATGCGCGAAGATTTGTATGTCAAGTAGACCAATTCCCAAAACGAAACAATGGTAAAAATGAGGAAGAAATTAAGATTGTAGACACCCGTTAGCCTACTGAACGTTCTGGGGAAGAGGAGTCTCAACACGACTACATCCATAATTCAGAAGGGACAAATACAGTAAGCATTTGTTGGTCCCGGTTTGATATTTTTAGGTTGCTGAAATTCAGGACCGTGTGTGGTAACCTCTTGTAAAAGGTTTCCAAAAAAATATGACACCGCTTTTTAAAACATGCCCACACTACATGCGTGCTGCACATCAAAGCAAGGCCCTACAAGATTGAACAAGTTTACTCATGTTCAGACAAGCCAATTAAAACAAACGTTCGTTTTAGATGTTCTGTGGATACTAGTGTCTTAAGTAAAGGGGAGATTCCAACTCCACCGTGCCGGGCCTCACCTACGTCCCAAAATAAAAGGAAACGCAAAAAGACAAAGCCCTCCGCGTTGCTCCTCTGGACGGGCTGACGGCTCCGGCGGCGACCCACGTAGTCTTCCCGCTAGTAGCTTGTGCCAGCTCCGCGGGGTAGCCTTGAGGGAAACTGTTCAGCAGCCGGTCCGCCCTCCTCCCTCTCCACCTCGTTCCGGGGACTCACGCACACAATCGCCGGTTCGCGGTGTCGCTTCCCTCTGAACCGGGGAACCATCTACCGCACACGCACTTTCACGGTGTGAGGGCTCTCTTCGGTCCCGGCTGCGTCCCGGAACCGTTCAGCGTTTCCCTTCTCCCTCAAGGACTCGCCGCGTTCACTCTTCTAGTCGCCGCTTTTCCCTGGAGCCGCCTAAAAACACACAGACAAAGACAAACCTCTCATCCACGCACACCCAAAAGCAAAGGAAATTAACCACGCAAAATGGTCTCAAAATTCCGCCCGGGAATTCACTCCCGGGGCTCAACCCAAATGCAAAAAAAAAAACAAAAAGAAAATAACCAACTGAAAAGTAACAGTGCCGGCACGTTCAACGGAAAAAATGACCAACGGAAAATCCCCACAGTAAAACCCCACGCACTCGGCCTCCCAGCGTCTCTCTCGTGCTGCTCCCACTCACCTGCCTAAATAGTCCTGGCGTCCCCTTAACCAGATAGGCAAGAGGTGCGGAGCACGCACCAGGCGGCGAATCCCGTCACAAACCCGATACGCCCGAGCCCCCCTCGCTCTCCCAGGGAGTACAGCGCGTCAATTACCGCTGTCTGGAGAAAGTCCTGACACAGCCAAGCTTGTTTAAAACATATTTGAACATTTATAGTTTGTGTGCATTTATTAGCTGGTGTGTTGTTGAAAGAAAACAGGGTTTAATCACTGTGCTGTCCATTACCCCCACATTTACAGGTCTACTGTCCAAACTCCCAAGGTCCTTCCCATTTTCCTCTCCAGTGCTGCCTCTGAAATGAGTCTCTTTGTTAAGCTTCAGGATGGGGGGACTTCCTTTGGAGAAGGAAAAATTTATGGAACCACAAGCCCTGAGAGCATGAGGTGAGAGTCAGTGCACATTCTTAATTTGGTAACCATGCCTTTTTAGACTCAGTGACCTAGTTCTGAGGTTCTTGTTTATCACAATTTTGTTGATATTACATAATATTACATTTATTTAGCAGATGATCTTATCTAGAGGGACTTCCAGCACAAGAATTCCATGCTGAATAAGCAATAATGTCAGACCAGCTTAGCAACTGCTCCCAAACCAGTGAGTGTGAGCAGAACACCATTCAAGCCCTACCAGAAGTTACCATGTGCTAACCTGACTAGACAGCCTAAAAACTAAGACAAGCCATTACACACAATCATACATTGCCGTCACTAAATCCATTACCACTGTGGGACCAGTACAGACAGGTGTCATGTCTGAAAGGAGTGACCCCATTAAGATGGGACAGTTAGTTGACCTATGGTGGCAGAGCATAGTGATCTGGGCGGTACATATGCTTTGAGGACGGACTGTAAGTATGAGGGGGCTGTCCCGTTCACTGTCCTGTATGGTAGCAACAAGGTTTTGAACTTGATGCTAGCAATAATAGAAAGCTAGTGAAGTGAGCTGAGGAGGGGTGTGACTTGACTACATTCAGGCAGGTTGTAGACAGTCGTGCAGCTGCATTCTTGATTAGCAGCAGGGGTTTGATGGCACCGGCAGGAAGACAAGCAAAGAGGGACTTACAGAAGTCTGTGCATCAGACTACCAGGGACTGAACTAGCAGCTGCATAGAATACACAGGGGCAGATGCTTCAGATAGAAAGAATCTGCATGCCTGACTCACTGCTGCAGCCTGAGAGGAGAAGGACAGTTGGTTATCAAGCATTACCCCAAGGCTTTTGACACTAGCAGTGCTATTGGTGAAAAATCTTGCAGAGTCTAGGCTGAGGGAGAGGTCTTGAAAACAGAGATGACCTGGAGGGGATGTAAAGCACCAGGTTAAGCTTTAGCCGGTGGTCCACCATCCGCTCTGACGTTTCCTTCACGCAAGCTGAGATGCGCACAGAGACTTGTGTGTCAGCTGGCAGAAAAGACAGGAAATGTCAGCATAGAAGTGGCATGAAAACAGACAAATAATTATTTGTAAAGTACATTAATCCTTTGGGACTTAAATACATGTTGCTCATATCCTTGGGGGGGGTCCTCAAAATTTGTCTTTGTTGGATTATTTGCTTTTCAGAAGAGCAATCATGGCTTTTTCTGTTTACTATAGGCCCATATTGTCGTGTAATTCAAAGTTGATTCTTCACCAGAGCTGTGGCCACTTTTTCTCCTGAGTGACTGGCATGCTGTGTGCAACTGTGCAGTGTGTTCAGAATCCAGTGCAGTGGGGAACATTACAAACGAATCTAAAACAATGCCCTAGAATTCTTTTGATTTCACATTGAATGAATCCAGAGGCACTTTGACCTGATTTTGCTGATGATTAGGATTCTCTCTTTCCAGACTTAATCTCCTGCTTAGTCCTGTAGAAAGTTGGCGGTACCCACGGGACAGAAGGAGGTTCGCACCACTGTCCAGAAATGGGGAGGTGGTCCACCGTTATAGAGAGGTAAGAGATAAGTCCGGGCAAAGATGAAAATCTATGGAAGTGGGTGAAAACCTGCATCAGAGACTCAGTCACCAGCACCACCACTCTGTCTGCAGAGCAAGAACACAGAACAAACCATTTGATCTTTAGTGAGACAGAGCAGAGAGTGAAAGAAGTGTGAGAAGTACACAGTATCCTTTCAGAGGCTTTTGCCATATACCTTGCTAATGAGAAATGTGTTGCTCCTTCTTCTCCAAAATTATGCTTGAAGTAACAATTTGACTGCATGAAATATATTAAAAGGGGAAATGTGCGCTTCAGGTTCTGAAGTGCTCAAAACTGTCTTGTTATAATTACCACTGATTTGTAGCGCAGGCGTAATTGAAAAGCAGATAAGTTGCTTGTAGCCACCGTGGATGAGATGGTTAGGCCACAATATCCAATCAGTTATTTGAAGCTACTTGAAAAAGCTGAGGAAACCTTGGAGTTATCATTCCTTCAGAATGGAATTGCAATTTGTTTTATCGGTAAACAAATTATTGCAGATGTGTATTTACTGATTTGTACATGTGATTAACTTTTTTTGTCATAGACTAATTTAGTCATTTCTATTCATGAAAAGGCTGCACACTGTGTCCAGAGAAAATGATGGATGATAAACATGTGATGATATTACCAAAATGTTAATGTCCAGGTTTACAGTTATCTCCATGGCTCGGCTTGTTTTATTAAAAACATCTCAACATTAACTTTGTAAAGTGCATGTTTGTTAATGTTTTATTCTCTTTAAACCATGCAAACTGAAATGATGCACTCTAAGCATCTAATCATAGTAAGTGTGTTGCATACTTTGAGAAAAGCTGAATGCTCATCCATTCATCATATAGCAATACTTCAATGAGCAGCAGTGTGGTGTAACCCAAAGGTTGATGGTTTCAGAACTGGCTGAGCAAATATCCTGCTGTATAAATGAATAACGTAAAAATTGTAACCTATGTAAGTTGCTCTGGATAAGAGCATCTGCCGAGCAGTTCCACTGTCCCCTTTAACAGGTAGGCTACATTAAAGCCAGTGGTTAATATGGAGAAAAACTGTTATATTTCATTGTACTGTTCCCATTCCAATGGAATCCCAATATAGAAGTCATTTCCTGAATATTCACTCATTCCTCTAAGTCAGTACAGCTTCTGTGCTGTAAACATGTATGGGTCTCCTGTCTGGATATAATACACTGTTGTCATCTCTGTGGGCCTTCGACTCTATACCTGACCTCTCATTGAGGATGTTGTGATGGGGCATCTTATTGTGTAGTCTGACATTACTATGAATACAGTTACAATCTTTAGTGCTTCCTGATATTCAGTTTGTCTCTACATTTTCCAACAGTCACCAATGGCAGCTGCACAGCCCCTGAACCAAGATAATCTGAAACTGAAAACAAGTAAGTGTTTCATGCCTTTATTTCTAGAACAAAACTCAGTACTTTCTCTTGGAAAGAAGCACGTTGACTGAGTGTTTTGAAATTCACAGCAGGGATGGCAGGACTAGGCCTGGGGCCACACCCCTGTTTCATTTACATCAGCAACTTTGTTCCTGTGGAGACATTAAAATAATGCACATTGGGGGATTTGTATAAAACAGCGTTATGTCTAGATGCCAAAGTCATTTTTTTTCATAACTTGAAAACAGTGATTCATGATATCAATTCCCTAGTGTTGCAGAGCAGAAAGTAGTAGCTTGTGAGTCGAGCATAAAGCCAATAGGCTAGCGGGTAACAAGGAAGTTTCAGCGGTGATATCACTCCCTGAGACTTGGTTTAATTTTAGAGAATTGGTTTTAATTATTTTTTGTAATTTAACTAACGTCATTGCCTATGGACCAAGGTCCAATTTGTTTTCAGCTCAGCTGGTAATGATGTTAATTAGAATGAGTAGTTTGATGAGAATAGAGGTTTGGATCTCACTTGTTGCAGAGCTCTTTTGCATTTGTTACGTAGTCTTACCACAAATGGTAGTGCCGTTGCCTAAACACACAAGATCTCAATGTTTCATCCAGTTGTATAGCAGTGTACAAATAGCACTGTCAACTTTGAAAGCTGTCAAAACCTTTATCTGCCCACAACAGTAATGGAGTACAGAGACTTTTGGAATCAGTGCTTCAAGGTTTGAGATCCACTTGTCAGAACTCAGGCAGGGACTCAAGCGCAGACAGAGGAGATGGATGCCAAAAACAGAGTTTAATAATCCAAACGGGTAATCCACAAAACGAAGTCAGGGCAGGCAGAGTCAAAAACCGGGCAGACACGGCGACCAAAACCACAGGGCAAAAATGAGGAACGAAGTCAGGAAAAACAGGCAAAGTCCAAAACCAGAAAAACGCAGCAAACATTCCACAAATCAGGTCCAGAAATCCAAGTCAAGAATAAACAGGAAAAGCAAAGGAACCAACAGACAAACCAGAACAGACGGCGAGTAGCGAAACAGCAAACTGAGACGAACTGGCAAACAAGACAGAGACAAGCAGGGAGATATAGGGCTAGGCTGATGAGGTGATGGGAACACAAGGAAAACAAAAGCACATGGACAGGGAAAAGAAAACAACCGGCTAAGACGCCGCAGTCATGACACCACTGCAGTAGCAATACTAGTGAATGTTGTTACTCTTATTTACAGATGTTTTATATGGTGTTATTTTGAAAAAAAGTTACATTTTCTATTTAGTAACACAAATGTATTATTCATATTCATCAAATGAACAATTGTGTTTCCCTCTCCACCTGCTTAAGACCAATGTTGGCACCTTGGTGATGTCCTGTTATGCATCACATTGATATGGAGACTAGGACTGTTTTTTGGAGGAGCTTTTTATATAAAAGAAAACATTTCTCTGAAACAAGGATTGTACAGTGCAAAGAAGCATTCTCCTCAAAAAGGCTGAACTGCTGTGAATGCCACTAACACCTGTTTCCGTTATTGCAGTGCGCAGGCCATATGGTATTCCTCTGAATGGTTCACGGAAACAAGGCTTTTCCTTCATTCCTGTCATACTGGGTGTCACTGCACTACTTATACTGGTCTGGTTTCATGTTTTTACCCTGAAAGGTAAATATAAACTTATTACTTAATTTATTTTCTTGGAGGATGTATTTCATCAACATTTAGGGGGCAGTGCTGAATAACTCAATGTTACAAGCAAGTGACAACTGGGAGAAGCTTTATTTAGTGTTCTATGTAAATACATACTATAGAATCTGGATCTATGGAGTCATTTCAAAAGAAAAGAGATGATTGTTGTATGCAGTCTTTAGACATCATAAATCTCAATCTGGTGATATAATGCCTAACACTAAATTATAATTGCTGTGTTATTCCACAGAGTCAGAAGTGAGATGTATGCCTCATAAGCTGAGGATTGTGCTGGTGGGTAAGACTGGAGCAGGGAAGAGTGCAACAGGAAACACCATCCTGGGGAGAGAGGTGTTTAAAGAGGAAATTTCCCCTTTGCCTGTAACCGTGAAGTGTGAGAAACATAGTGGAATAGTGGTAGGGAGAAATGTTACTGTGATTGACACCCCAGGGATCTTTGACACATCCATCTCCAACGAGCAAATCAAACGGGAAATGGCAGAGAGCAGCAATCACATATTCCTGCTAGTGATCCGACTGGGGACATTCACAGAGGAAGAGAGAAACACTCCAAAGTGGATCCAGGAGAATTTTGGAGAAGAAGCTTCGCAGTACAGTATTGTGCTGTTTACAGGGGGAGATAAGCTGAATAAACCAGTGAGGGAGTTTCTGAGACATAGCAATGAGCTTCAGGAGCTCATCAATAACGTAGGTGGTGGATATCATGTCTTTAATAACAAGGATAGGGACAACCACGATCAGGTCATACAACTAATTGATAAGATAGAGGCGCTATTGTTTAAGACTGGAGAGTTTTATTATTTCAGTTTGATAAACCAGAAGATTCAGAGAGAGATAAGAGAAGAGGAAGAGAGAAAGAGGGAGGAGTCAGAGAGAATAATACGAGAGGAGGAGGAGAGAAAAAGGGAGGAGTTAGAGAGAACAATACGAGACGAGGAGGAGAGAAAAAGGGAGGAGTTTGAGATAAATATAAGAAAAATGGAGGAGAGAAAGAGGGAGGAGTTAGAGAGAATGATTAGAGAAGAAGAAGAGAGAAAGAAGAAGGAGTCAGAGAGAATGATTAGAGAAGAAGAAGAGAGAAAGAGGAAGGAGTCAGAGAGAATGATTAGAGAAGAAGAAGAGAGAAAGAGGAAGGAGTCTGAGAGAAAGCTCAATGAGGAGGAGGAGAGAAAGAGGAAGGAGGCCGAGACAGAGGTCAGAGAGGAGGAGGAGAGAAAGAGGAAGGAGGCCGAGACAGAGATCAGAGAGGAGGAGGAGAGAAAGAGGAAGGAGTCTGAGAGAGAGATCAGAGAGGAGGAGGAGAAAAAGAGGGAAGCAGTTCAGAAAATGGTGAAAGAGGAAGAGCAAAAAAAAAGAGAGGAGTCTGAGAGAATAATTAGAGAAGAGGAAAAGAGAAAGTGGGAGGAGTCTGAGACCAAGTGTGCGAAGTCTGAGACAAAGATCACAGAACAGGAAGAGACACAGAGGGGAGAGAGTGGGGTACGAGAGGAGGAGGGACAGGGGAAGAAGTCTGAGAAAATCATGACAGCAAATGAGAAGACACAGAGTGAAGAATCTGAGAGAAATATCAGTGAAGGAGAGAGACACCGGAACAAGATAAGCAACTTGGCTCAGACATGTGGCCGTAGGATAATAGTAGTTATGGTAGTAGGGGTAATAATATTTGCAGTGGTAACAAAATCTGCTTACAAAGTGATACAGAAGAAAGAGGAGAGAAGGAGGCTGGAGTCTGAGAGAGACATCAGAGATGAGGAGGAGAGAAGGAGGCAGAAGGCTGAGAGAGACATCAGAGATGAGGAGGAGAGAAGGAGGCAGGAGACTGAGAGAAAAATCAAAGAGGAAGAAGAGAGAAAGAGGCAGGAGGGTGAGAGAAAAATCAGAGACGAAGAGGAGAGAAAGAGGGAGGAGGCTGAGAGAAAAATCAGAGAAGAAGAGGAGAGGAAGTGGTTGGAGACTGAAGGAAAGATCAGAGAGGAAGAGGAGAGAAAGAGGGGGGAGACTGAGGGAAATATCAGAGAGGAAAAGGAGAGAAAGAGGAAGAAGGCTGAGGGAAAGATCAGAGAGGAAGAGGAGAGAAAGAGTGAGGAGAGTGAGGGAAAGATCAGAGGGGAAGGAGAAAGAAAGAGGCAGGAGAATGAGAGAAGAGTCAGACAGGCTGAGAGGAGAAAGAGGCAGGAGGCTGGAAGAGAGATCAGAGAAGAGGAGAGAAAGAGGCGGGAGGCTGAGAGAGAGATCAGAGAGGAAGAAGAAGGAAAGAGGCAGGAGACTGAGGGAAAGATCAGAGAGGAAGAGGAGAGAAAGAGTGAGGAGACTGAGGGAAAGATCAGAGAGGAAGAGGAGAGAAAGAGGCTGGAGACTGAGGGAAAGATCAGAGAGGAAGAGGAGAGAAAGAGTGAGGAGACTGAGGGAAAGATCAGAGAGGAAGAAGAAGGAAAGAGGCAGGAGACTGAGGGAAAGATCAGAGAGGAAGAGGAGAGAAAGAGGCTGGAGACTGAGAGAAAGATCAGAGAGGAAGAGGAGAGAAAGAGTGAGGAGACTGAGGGAAAGATCAGAGAGGAAGAGGAGAGAAAGAGTGAGGAGACTGAGGGAAAGATCAGAGAGGAAGAGGAGAGAAAGAGTGAGGAGACTGAGGGAAAGATCAGAGAGGAAGAGGAGAGAAAGAGTGAGGAGACTGAGGGGAAGATCAGAGAGGAAGAGGAGAGAAAGAGTGAGGAGACTGAGGGAAAGATCAGAGAGGAAGAGGAGAGAAAGAGGCTGGAGACTGAGGGAAAAATCAGAGAGGAAGAAGAAGGAAAGAGGCAGGAGACTGAGGGAAAGATCAGAGAGGAAGAGGAGAGAAAGAGTGAGGAGACTGAGGGAAAGATCAGAGAGAAAGAGGAGAGAAATAGTGAGGAGACTGAGGGAAAAATCAGAGAGGAAAAAGAAAGAAAGAGGCTGGAGACTGAGGGGAAAATCAGAGAGGAAGAAGAAGGAAAGAGGCTGGAGACTGAGGGAAAGATCAGAGGGGAAGAGGAGAGAAAGAGTGAGGAGACTGAGGGAAAGATCAGAGAGGAAGAGGAGAGAAAGAGTGAGGAGAGTGAGGGAAAGATCAGAGGGGAAGGAGAAAGAAAGAGGCAGGAGAATGAGAGAAGAGTCAGACAGGCTGAGAGGAGAAAGAGGCAGGAGGCTGGAAGAGAGATCAGAGAAGAGGAGAGAAAGAGGCGGGAGGCTGAGAGAGAGATCAGAGAGGAAGAAGAAGGAAAGAGGCAGGAGACTGAGGGAAAGATCAGAGAGGAAGAGGAGAGAAAGAGGCTGGAGACTGAGGGAAAGATCAGAGAGGAAGAGGAGAGAAAGAGTGAGGAGACTGAGGGAAAGATCAGAGAGGAAGAAGAAGGAAAGAGGCAGGAGACTGAGGGAAAGATCAGAGAGGAAGAGGAGAGAAAGAGGCTGGAGACTGAGAGAAAGATCAGAGAGGAAGAGGAGAGAAAGAGTGAGGAGACTGAGGGAAAGATCAGAGAGGAAGAGGAGAGAAAGAGTGAGGAGACTGAGGGAAAGATCAGAGAGGAAGAGGAGAGAAAGAGTGAGGAGACTGAGGGGAAGATCAGAGAGGAAGAGGAGAGAAAGAGTGAGGAGACTGAGGGAAAGATCAGAGAGGAAGAGGAGAGAAAGAGGCTGGAGACTGAGGGAAAAATCAGAGAGGAAGAAGAAGGAAAGAGGCAGGAGACTGAGGGAAAGATCAGAGAGGAAGAGGAGAGAAAGAGTGAGGAGACTGAGGGAAAGATCAGAGAGAAAGAGGAGAGAAATAGTGAGGAGACTGAGGGAAAAATCAGAGAGGAAAAAGAAAGAAAGAGGCTGGAGACTGAGGGGAAAATCAGAGAGGAAGAAGAAGGAAAGAGGCTGGAGACTGAGGGAAAGATCAGAAGGGAAGAGGAGAGAAAGAGTGAGGAGACTGAGGGAAAGATCAGAGAGGAAGAGGAGAGAAAGAGTGAGGAGAGTGAGGGAAAGATCAGAGGGGAAGGAGAAAGAAAGAGGCAGGAGAATGAGAGAAGAGTCAGACAGGCTGAGAGGAGAAAGAGGCTGGAGGCTGAGAGAAAGATCACAGAGGAAGAAGAGAGAAAGAGGCTGGAGACTGAGGGAAAAATCAGAGAGGAAGAGGAGAGAAAGAGGGAGGAGACTGGGAGAGATCAGAGAGGAGGACGAGAGAAGGAGGCAGGAGACTGAGAGAGAGATCAGAGAGGAAGAGAGGAGAAGGAAGCAGGAGAGAAAGAGGATGCAGGCTGAGAGAGAGATCAGTAAAGAAGAGGAGAGAAAGACGCAAGAGGCTGAGAGAAAGACCAGCGAGGAGGAGGAGAGAAAGATGAAGAGAGACTGAGGGAAAAATCAGAGAGGAAGAACAAAGAAAGAGGCTGGAGACTGAGAGAAAGATATTCAGTATGACAGCACTGGCAGTTTTAAATATACATATATCATTCCGCTTTACTGCTTCAATCGTTGATTACACCAATGCGAACTTAATTCGCATTTACCGACACCGCAAATGTGAATATGTTTCTGATTATGATGAACAAGAACCTAGATAGCCTGCAGTTGGGTATGATAAACAATAGCTAGCTAGCAAGCCTACCGTATATATCTAGCCTATCCATGTATGCTAAAACGTAGCTCGCTAGCCTGTTATGGGCTATGATTAAAAGTGGCTTCTTTGCCTTTACGTGTAGGATATACAGCTGGTGAGCCTGCTGTTAGGTATGAAAGAAAGTAACTAGCTAGCGTTTTCGTGTATGATAAAAAGCAGGCAGCTAGCTAGCTAGCTAACTAACCTGCAGTCAAGCAACTGTTCATGTGTTACTTGACAGCACGTGTAAATGTAATCCTGAAGGAACTATTTGTGTCAGCGGAGCCGAATAAATGACAAAAAAATTGTCTCAAATTATCGTTACTTGATGAACAACATCATTTGTAAAACGGTTGTATAAAAGCAACATCACACTGGATGTCGTGCTGTTATACTGAATATCAGCATGGCTGTGATTATCTTTGGTACTCGGCCTGAGGCCTTGTGCTGATATATGGCGATATTCACTACAACAGCATTTGCGTCAGTAACATGAGTGGACAAGGTGGACACAGCCAAAAAATGCATCTCATTCTCAAGCACATTATTCAATAAAGAAGAATCCAAAGACATGATCTGCTGTTGTCACAATTTTATTTTCAAGATAAAATTTTAAAAAACAAACAAAATCATTAAAAAAATGTATGCACGGTGCGTACAGGATTACGGCTGCCGGCATCACTGACTGGAAGTGGTATGACGATGCAGCCCAGAAGTAAAGAGTGTTCTGACAACAGTTGCTGGTGTGTAAGCCTCATCAATACATGGTACCAAGGAGAAAATATGGCAAAAGAAGTGTGGCGGCAAGGTTAACCTGCCTCTTTGGGAGTGGATAATTGGTTAACATTTGTACCTGGGATTAGATCTCTCCCTGCTCCAACACAGCTGATTCAACTCGTTACGAACTCCTGAAGCTGCTTAATAACAAACTTATCATTTGATTCAGCTGTGTTGGAGCAGGGAGAGATCTAAAACATGCAGGCCAAGGGGTCCTCCAGGAGAGGGAAACACTGGTCTATTGGGTCTCTAGTGTGGGTGTGCTGATGGACCTTGTGATAGTGTGTAGTGGGGTCATGTTGGTGTGCCTTATAATGGCTTATAGGCTAATACTAGTCTTTGAAATCTAGCCCTTTTGCATGTAGGGATATTGAGAGGGTGTGGGGTGCCTCCAGGTTACTCGCGCAATGGACTAATTATTACTATTATTACTATTATTACTAACTACTACTAAGAGGCCAACTGTTTTGCCCCGACCTATGCATGAATTATGACGTACAAAAAAAGAGTATTTTTATTGTACAATTTGTTTGTGATTGCTCGAAGCCTCTAGCTCCGGACCAGACCGGTTATCGAAGGTGGTGGCATTGGTTAAGCTGCCTAGTTAACATTTATCACAGAAGGAAATATGAATTCTGTCCATCAACCAGACGAGTTAAAGTTCATGGGTAACATCAATGAGAACTGGAAAGCTTTCGAACAAAGTTTCGAACTTTATACACTTGCTATCGGGCTGGAAGGAATTCATCGCTGGAAAAAAGCATTGCTGCTAAGGCCAAGGCCACACCAGCTGCGTCACGTGTGCAGTGACGGGCTACATCGCTGAACTGCTGCAGCTTGCATGCGTGTGTTTGTCCACACCGCCAGCGTTGCTGCTGCGGCGATGCTACTGCCAGCCCTATCTTTCTACACTGTGAAAAAGAGTAGTTCCTTGAAGAACCTAGGAGCTCCTACAAGAACTCAGATGTTCCTCAATGCTCTTAGAGGTGCCTGTAAGAACTTTTGGGGTTCCTCAAAGAACCCATTTGAATTAAGATTCTTAGAGGATCTTTAGGCTACTATATTTGGATATCGGAGCAGCTACACGAAAACTAAGAAAAGAAAAATAAGCAAGGGAAGCAGATATTTTACATCAAGTAAAATAAGGTTCCTCAAAGCACCTTAAGAGGTTCCTCCACAATTTCAAATTGAAGAACCTCAAAAAGTTCCTCAAGGATCTTGTTCTTTTAACAGTGTACATTGAATTTGGCTTTGCTAACGGCCATCAATAATAGAATGTTTGATTTAATTCATTAAATTTAATTCATATTTAGACAAAGGATAATAAGCGTGTGCTCAATCGTACAATAATAAAACATAATCAAATATAATAAAGATATACAACAATCCCTCTTCACTTGGCCTTGCTCCGTTTAAAAGCCATTTTCATGGGGGGTTTCGGGGTTCTGTTCTACAGGTTTCCATGGGTGGGTGTAAACTATTTTGAATTAAAGGAAGCTTTCTGGTTCTGGGTAGGGTGAATCACCACAGGCATCTGGTTAGAGATGAGTCGTCAAGGATGTTCAGAAGTTCAGAAGATTTATTCATCAATGCCGACACTCCAGTAGCAATTTTATGTTATGTGGTTCTAGAAAACAGTAACAACAATATATAAGAAACTGAAATCACAATCTCAATACAACCAATAACTGTAATATAACTATACAGTTTAGGGTAAATTCTTTACTGCCCCCTAAAGGTTACATCTTAGCAACATAGTATTCTTAATCGTAAACACAAGCGAACGGATTCATAATATCCGAATGTTTAATAGGTACAGAGTACTCGAATGTAACTACAAATTCCGTCAGAGTGAAGTCACTTCTTCAATCTTTACCTCATTTCCTCTACCCTAGTGCACTCCTTTTAATGTAATTTTATATATATATATATTTTTTTCTAGCTTTTTAGCTTTTCAAAATTTTTTTTGTAGATTTTCATAATAACAGAGATATTGTGTTTCACTTATATGTTGAATAAAGTACATGTCTTTGTTATGTGCCACATGTCATGATGTTTTGTTAAATGCACACTGGAAGTTACTTGGTTAAGAGTGCCTGTTAAATGACTAAATGTAAATATAATTGTAGTGGCGAGCCAGCTGGTTTGAGTTGGATTAGTGGTTGGTTGTCTGTGGTCTCAAAATGGCCAATACAGGCTCAGCGCAGACCACAGTGCAATTCTTTTAAATAGCTAGCGAACATTTGTGAAGTTGTCATCATCTTCCATGTATGTTCATTTTGTTTGCTGCAAAGAGAGCTGGTTAGCTAGTATCGTAGCAAGCCACCATTTTGCCAGCTAGATTAACTGTGTTTTGATTTCAATTTCTGACTTTTACGTAGCTGCCTATGAAGTAACTAACTAGCCAACCACTACTCTAGCTAGTTAATCTAGTGTATGTGAACTGTTTTTATTCAAACAGGCAGCTAAATTGCTACCCAGCTAACATTAACTAGCTGGCTAATCTTACACAGCCTTCCAACAGGCAAGCTGAGAATATCGTATGCAGATACCCCTGAAAAACAACACAGACAGTTTGTGACACATGAACACACCTTTGCACCCTGCTCAATTCATAGTCTATTCCTCGCTGTTTAGGCAATACCATATTACATTGTGTGCTGGTGACAAAATAGGAAGCAGGTTGTTTGATTCTCAGACCAATATGGATACACTGGTGAAAGATAAATACAAAAGGTAAAATGAGGTCAAGACTCAGACCCAGTATTCAGCAAATTATTGCAAATTATTGTGCATCATATGCTGTCCTCCTTTTTTCTTTTCTTTGCAAATTACTTTTAAGCCAATTTGCATATGCTAGCAGCCCTAATTATTTTTGATGGTCAATATTAAAAGTGGTTGTGCCAATGCATAATAGTACCGCTCAGAACTGGTCTGAATATACAAAAATGTGAAGATCGTCAACTTGTTAATCTATCTGGTTGTTAATTTATCTGGTTTACATAGCTGGCAAAATTTGATTGATAATTTGATAATTCTGTGTGTGTTACCATTGGACACAGAATTACAAATGTGGGATGTTGGACTGGTGTGATGTCCATAGCTGTATGGAAGGAGATTATTGTGTTTCATTTAGAATTATGTCACCTCCCTTTCCTCCCAGTCAAAAGGTATTTCCTTGCATGTCACCCTGGGGAATGATATTAAGTGAATGCATTATGACTGCACACTGTCAGTAATCCGGCCCCCTAGCTGTTGATTTGGTGTTCTCTCTGTCCGTCAATGTGGTCCATGCGCTTTTGTTTACTGTTCCCATGTGTTCCAGCCCTGCCCCGCTCTCTGCCCTGTCCCCGCCCGCCTGATCGCCTGATCTCTGTCTTGTTGCCAGTTTGTCTGTTTCATACCCGCCCAATTATTCATTGTGTTGTTCCTGTCCTGATTTTTGCCCGACCTCCGACTTTGTCCCTGCCTGCCGCCCTGCTTTGGTTACCTGATCTGCCTGCCTGCCCAGTTTGACCCTGCCTGTTCCTGTTTTCGATCTCTGTTCCTCGTTTGCCCTGCCTCGGACTGCCTTTCTGGCTTTTGACCCTGCCTGTTCTAGCACTACGAACCTGCCCTGTGACTTCAATAAAACCACCTGGAACCTGAGTACGTCTGGTCTGCATTTGAATCCGTGCCTGTGCCCTGACAGCACACGCTCACCGATTGATCATAAATTGTACAAGTCTGACCACATTTTGTTGTGTCACAATCTGAAAGTTTAATGCATTTGAATTTCATTTCATTCAATAAACAAAGCATACAACACTTTAATAGAGGAAAATTCTTTCATTGAAAAAGAAAATTGAATGAAAAATGGAAAACTGGAATGAAAAACGTCCCCTGCCTTATTTTGCATTTAATATTTCATTACACCCCCTTTGCAGCAATCACAGCCTCAAGTCTTTTGTGGTAAATTTTCACAAGCTTTTCAGATCTTGCAGATTTAATATTTGCCCACGGTCAGCTCTAGCTTTTACACATTACATGGGGACTGTTGTGTAGAGCTGTGTTGAGGTCCTGCAAAAGATTTTTCTATTCAATTTAACTCTGGACTTTGCCTCACTTTGACTCACTTTGTTTTGAAGCCACTCACTTTGTATTGAAGGTTTTTCCTGAAGGATCTGCCTAGGTTTTGCTCCATCCATTCTTCCTTTGATTCTGAGAAGCCTTCCAGTCCCTGCTGATGAAAAACAACCCCACAACATAATGCTGCCACCATCACACTTCGCAATGGGCATAGTGTTGTCAGAGTGATATTAAAGCCAAACAGCTACATTTTTTTCACCAGACCAAATGTTATTTTCCACATTGTCTGAGAGGTTTCCACGTGCCTTGTTGTATAAAGAGCAAAGGAAGAAGGTCATTGGTCATTGTTGCTCTGATCAATGCCTTTCTTACCTTGTTGCTCAGTTTTAGAGGATGACCTGGCTGATGGAGATCCTGGAGAGTTTTGTTTCGCTTTCACTTATTGGCAATTAATTTCAAAGTGCAGATCATATTCTACTAATATGTTTACGCCCTATAATTTTGAAATGCATATCAGAGATAACCAATTAAATTAAAAACAATGTAAGGTTTACATTTACACCGATCACGAATAAAAGAATGCAATGAGCTTAATATAAACATAACTGATAGCATTGTCACTGAACATGGATTATACCAAGCCAAGTGGTGAAGTGGTTAAGATACAATGGGCCCATGTCCATGTGGGTTCAAGACCCACTCCTAACAACATGAGACAATTGGCAGCACTAGGAGATGGTAAGGCGCAAGGGTAATGCTGTCAAAACATCTACAACCTTTGATTAACATTTCCTTCATCATTTTTATCATTCCTATAATTTCATTTTTGGAAGTGTTATACTTAAGTCAAATCGTCGCCCGTGGCAAACTAACTTTCATTTTCTTTTAGACGTCAAAACAAAGAAAGTACGCACACACGCACACACACACACACACACACACACACACACACACACACACACACACACACACACACACACACACACACACACCACACCACACCACACCACACACACACACACACACACACACACACACACACACATAGGACAGCTTAATGCATATTTAGAAAACTAATAGATAGTCTATCCTCTATATTCACTGTTGCAGACGCCTGTGAGCTCACGCTGGACCCCAACACAGCGCACAGAAAGCTGGCTCTGTCTGAGGGGAGCAGGAGGGCCACGCTGACAAAGGAGCAGGCACATTCAAATCACCCTGGCAGATTCGAGGCACTGACACAAGTGCTGTGCAGAGAGGGCCTGTCTGGGAGCTGCTGTTACTGGGAGGTTGAATGGAGTGGGACGAAGGCTGTGGTGGGGGCAGCGTACAATGGCATCGAGAGGAAAACAGGGTCTGAGGACGCTCGTCTCGGGCGCAACAGCAAGTCCTGGACTGGCCGGCCAGAACCCTATTTGAATAAAATTTAAAGCCACTGTAGGACTGTAGCCTGGTGGCCTGCCACTTGGCATTAGTACACGAGGCATTGTTTTCGAACAGAAAGTGCAGTACCTCACACTTATCTGAGGTTGCAAGACACGAACAGGAAAGATGTTTTCCTTCAACATGACACCTCCTAAGGGTACATGGTTAATTTTGCTATGGTCATTGCGTGTCTCATTTTCCTATGGTGAATGCACTTCCCCATTTGCTTTGCATATGGTAGTATAATAGCCAGTTTCCGTGTGGAATCACATGTCCATGTGCTGTTTTTCCACAGCTGTCTGTCTCTCTCATCCGCTGCTATTGTGTGCATGCATTAAGTACAGCTTACTGTAACTCACACGGCTCCAGGGTCGGCTCAGAGTGTAGTCGCCATAGATGTGGATCTAGGAGGAAATTTACAAACCCAAATGTAACTGTAACCATTATAGGCTGAAGATCAGTAACTTCACCAAAGGCTCGCAATCTCTGAACCCCGCATGTCATGTTTTTTTTCTCATTCAACTACTCACCAGAGCATCTGAGTGGCATTCTATTTTTGTCATTTCTTTTCACATTTTTTCTTTTCATTCTTTTAATAAATAATCAGAATGATGAAATAATAAAAATACATAAATAACAGAGTTTGGCTAGTTGTGGTGGCACTCTAGACGACCAGCCTATGTGTAAAGCCAGTGCATCTTGTACTCAGCCATTAACTTATCCCATCTCCTCAGAGACATGACGGTGAAGACTATCCCAGAGAGTTTTAATATAACACAAGAATTTCATGGGATTTGTAGAACTGTGCATATTCTCTTCATTAATGCAGTAGAGGGCAGGTGGAAGTGGTTCCTCACAGGATTTGAGGTTGTTTTGTACTGTAATATAATAGAGGGTAGACTCAAGCAGAGCTGGTCTGAAGTCATAGTGCAAGCCTACAGGACTTCTTCAAGGAAATAAATTAAAAGACAACTCTTCTTTCTGTGTGGGCGGCAGTGTTGGCACTGGATCCCGAGACCGAGGCCCTCTACTCTCAGTGGTCCAGCCTCACCAGCTGGGACGGCCTCCTCCATGGCCGCTGGCAGTCCCCCGAGGGCCACCCCGACATCCTCCAGCTCCTGGAGCCTCACCACCAAGGTCCTCCAGCTCGTCCACAGCTCGGCGGGGGCGGGCTACTTTGGGGTCGCCAAGACCCTACACTGACTGTGGTTCCGATTCTACTGGCTGGGGTGTCGGCAGGACGTAGAACTCTACGTCCATCGGTGTGACTCCTGCACGGCACAGAAGGGGCTGACCCCGCACTCCCAGTACCAGGTGGGGGCTCCGATAGCGTGCGGGTGTGGACACCCTGGACCCCTTCCCTACCACCGACCGGGGGAACCGCTACATGCTCGTGACTATGGACTACTTCACCAAGTGCCCTGAGGTGTATGCAGTTCCTGACCAGAGTGCTGCCAACACCGCCGAGCGCCTGGTCAGCGAGGTGTTCTGCTGCTTCGGTGCGCCCAGGGAGCTGCACAGCGACCAGGGGCAGAACTTTGTGAGGCTGAGGTGTTCAGTGAGGTCTGTCAGCGGCTGGGGATCAAGAAGACCCAGACAACGCCACTCCATCCTGAGAGCAACGGGCTGGTTGAGCGCTTCAACCACACCCTGGCTACCCAGCTCACCATCCTAACTAGCTGCCGGCAGCAGGACTGGGCCCTCTACCTGCCCCTGGTCCTGTGGGCGTACTGGACGGCACTGCAGGAGTCCACCCGGTGCACCCCTGCGGCCCTCATGTTCGGGCGCAAGCTCTGGCCCCCCACGGACCTGGTGTTTGGCCCGCCCCCCGAGCCCGAGGTGGAGGGCGCGCCTGGATTGGACCTCCACAACCTCCGGAAGCGGCTCCGGGAGGTACACAAGCTGGCCAGAGGGGCACTCTCCAGCACCGGGATTCAACAGAAGCGGGCGTACTACTTGCGCTGCGCAGGGGAGGACTTTGGGGGCGCTGGTGTCGGTGTACAGCCCAGAGCAGAAGAAAGGTCTCTCTTCCAAACTGATGAGTCAGTGGGTCGGTCCGTGCATGGTGCTGGAGAGACTTTCGGATGTTGTGTACCGGCTGGTCCAGCGGAATCGGGTGGCGGTGCTCCACCGTGACCGGCTCACACCCTACCAACCCTTGCCTCCATCTGGGGGGGAATCAGGGTCCAAGAGCCAGCCATCGCCTCCTGTCGCGTCGCCGAAGGCCACCGAGGGACCTTCAAAGCGGGCTCCGCGTCAGCGGTCGCTCCCCCAGCACATCCGGGGACTTTGTTGTCGGTTGCTGGGGGCAGCAAACCACCTCGGCAGGGGCAGTGTGGCATGTTAGGGGCAGTGGTCATCCTTTCCAAAAGGACCCAGCTCACTACAATATCATACACGGAAACGTATACACATTTGCGCCGTCGGTAAATGCGAATTACGTTCGCATTGGTGTAATCAACGACTGCATCAGAACATGTGTAAAGCGGAGTGATACATGTATCGTTGAAAGTTACCTGAAAACTTCGGCCGTCATTGGCTGTTAGACTGAAGATAATGTCAGGTGACTGAAGGAATTTTGATGATAAAGAGATTCAAGGTAAGCCGATGAAGTATTTATTGTAAATCGTCAACAGGTTTGACGGACACTAAAATTGACAAGGATGATAGAGCTAATGACATGTTTTCGAACAGAATAGCCGTACTGTACATTTGAAACAAGATAATGATATCCTGCTAAAACTGAAACATCCCTTCTCGTGTTAATTACACACATTCCAAAAGGTAGCTAATTAAGCAGAATCTTAAAACGTATTTCTACATTACGGTCTAAGGAGATGCGTAAAGGTCCGAATTCAGTTTCAAGGTGTAAAAAAAAGTCTGCCGTAACAACTAACGACTTCCTTTCGTATTTTGGTCCAGGTTTGTTGACTGAAGTCATTGAAATACGATTTTATAAAGGAGAATCCACAAGATTAGTTTACAGAAAGACCTATGCGTTTCTAGTTTGTGTTCTTGTAAGCAACACTGTAATTCAAGAATAAGTTTAATGTTACTGTTACACGGAAACGTATGATGTCTGTGTGCGTATGTGACTGCGCAGGTGTGTGCGCGCATTATATTTTGTTCGTGTCCCCGTGAAAAAAACGTTAGCTAAAATAATCACACACACACACAATATATATCTGATATATATAGAGAGTTATGACTTCTTCCGTTTAGTTTGTGTGTTGTGTAACAAAAAAGCAACAACGTCATGCAAAGTTTAAGGGATGGACAAATACAATGGTAAAAATGAGGAAGAAAAGAAGAAGATTGTAGACACACCTGTTATTGAATGTTCTGGGGAAGAGGAGTCACAACACGGCTACATCCATACTTCAGAAGGGACGAAGACAGTAAGCAGTTTATTGGTGTCGGGTTGACATTTTTAGGCTGCTGAAATTCAGGAACACATTCAATATTACTGTCACACGGAAACGTAGGTCTGTGTGCGTTCGTGATTGTGCGCAGGTGAGTGCTCATTTTGACGTGTAAAAGAATGGTTGCTGAAATACTCAGACGTCATTATATATTTTTAGAAGGAAGATGTTGGTAGATCACTGAAGAAATTTTGCTCCTATAAAGCCAGATTACAATTTATTTCACCGTCTTACCTGTAAAGTTCGACTGCCTTCATGCAATGGACAGCTTTGATCAAGCTAATGCCGTGATGTCGAGCAACACAGACGTTCACAACGTATAGAGTAAGACGCTCATATACTGCTAAAAACATTCTTTTCTATGTTGCTTACAGTGACACTAGCAGTTAACTAAGTAACCAGGAGCTTAAATGCATTTCTCTAAGTTTTGCAGGTAGGCAAGTCTGAATTAAATATCAAGGTACCGGGTAAAAATTGTCTTCTGCAGCACCTATTACCTTTTTAGTATCATTTTGTTGATCCGAATCATGGCAATTCGGTCGTCAAGTGATGGTCCACAGGTGTGGTTTAAAGAATCAGTAATGACTTTATCCATTAAGTGTTTGTTACAGTGTGTATAAGCAGGGAACATAGACGGAGAAGTGAACAAATGGGTAAATACAAGACAGTAAAATGTAGGGGTGTTTTAGGAAATGACCACCATTGCGTTATTGCACAAAACTCTTGCTGGACAACACTGACTTGTGTCGATGTGCGAAAACATTTGTAGTCTAGTTCCGGAAACGAAGCAACGATAATAAAGTGTTTACCAACAACGATAAAGTTTGCAGATGCACATATGACTACATAACCTATATAGAGCAGCAGACTGAAATCACGATTGCCTTAATATGTAGCAACAGGCACAAGAAAGTTTAGGAAGAATTATGTTAGGCTGGTCATGATTTTTGGAGCTGTTGAAACACAGGAATATCAATGTTACCGTGACACTATATAGGCTACACACACAGAGGGGAAAGGGAGTCTGTATAAGTGCGTGGCGCGCGCATCTGCACTTGTCGCATCTTAAAGGAAAGTTACATGAAAATTCCGGACGGCGTTAGCTGCTAGAATGAAGTTAGTTGTCGGGTGAATGAAGGGTCATTGATTACAAAGAAAGAGCTCCAGAAAGAGTTATGACTTCATCCGTTTAGAGGTTGTGTTCTTGTAAAAAAAAAAAAAAAAAAAAAAGCTTGAGATAGATAAATACAAGGCAGTAAAGAGTGAGCTTATTTTATGAATCTAACATCATTGCATTAATTCACATCACTCCTGGTAGACTAAATTGGCCTGTGGTCATGCGCGAAGATTTTTGCATGTCAAGTAGACCAATACCCAAAACGAAACAACGGTAAAAATGAGGAAGAAATTAAGATCGTAGACACACCTATTAGCCTACTGAACGTTCTGGGGAAGATGAGTCACAACACGGCTACATCCACAATTCAGAAGGGACAAATACAGTAAGCATTTGTTGGTCCCGGTTTGATATTTTTAGGTTGCTGAAATTCAGGACTGTGTGTGTGTGTGGTAACCTCCTCTTGTAAAGGTTTCCAAAAAGACACCGCTTTTAAAAACATGCCCACATTACATGCGTGCTGTACATCATAAAGCATGGTCCTACTTGATTGAAGCTTAGCCTAGCCTACTCTTCGATGTTCAGACAAGGTAATTACAACAAAAGTTCGTTTTGGATGTTTTCTGTAGATACTAGTGTATTAAGTGAAGGAGAGATTCCAACTGAAGCCATGAACCATCTTCACGATTATGCATCTCTATATACCGTTTAATGATATTGCGTTATGCTCCTAGCAACTTACAAAGTGGGGTGGCAAACAATTTAGCGGAATTTCCCCGTTGCTATAATACTCACACGTGTCGGGAGTGGACAGTGTGCCCAGCCCCGCCACAGCTGGTTTGTTTCCTCCAAGGGACCCGCCCGCCACAACACCAGGACAAAGCGAGCAGGAACACCACGCTTTATTTTACAAAATAAATAAATAAATAAATCATGAAACGCAATTTCGTTCCCGCCCGCAGCTGTTCTCCTTCCCCCGCCCTGATATCCCCTCCTGTCCTCCCCTTCCCGGACCCAGATAAGCAGGTGCGTAATCCCACACACTATAAACCTGCGGGGGAGGCTCCACACACGCACCCACGCGCGCACCCACACCACGCAGACACACACAGAACACAAGGAAAGGGGAGGGGGCGTGGCTCGGTCCGCGCCACCGTGCCGGGCCTCACCTACGTCAAATAAAAAGGAAACGCAAAAAGACAAAGCCCTCCGCGTCGCTCCTCTGGACGGGCTGACGGCTCCGGCGGCGACCCACGTAGTCTTCCCGCTAGCAGCTTGTGCCAGCTCCGCGGGGTCTCGCTGAGGGAAACTGTTCAGCAGCCGGTCCGCCCTCCTCCCTCTCCACCTCGTTCCGGGGACTCACGCACACAATCGCCGGTTCGCGGTGTCGCTTCCCTCTGAACCGGGGAACCATCTCCCGCACACGCACTTTCGCGGTGTGAGGGCTCTCTTCGGTCCTGGCTGCGTCCCGGAACTGTTCAGCGTTTCCCTTCTCCCTCAAGGACTCGCCGCGTTCACTGTACTGGTCGCCGCTTTTCCCTTGAGCCGCCTAAAAACACAGAAAGACAAACCTCTTATCCACGCACACCCCAAAGCAAAGGAAATTAACCACACAAAATGGTCTCCAAAATCCGCCCTGGTCGCGACTCCCGGGGCTCGACCCAAATGCAAAAACAAATTTGAACATTTATAGTTTGTGTGCATTTATTAGCTGGTGTGTTGTTGAAAGAAAACAGGGTTTAATCACTGTGCTGTCCGTTACCCCCACATATACAGGTCTACTGTCCAAACTCCCAAGGTCCTTCCCGTTTTCCTCTCCAGTGCTGCCTCTGAAATGAGTCTCTCTGAGGAGCTTCAGGATGAGGGGACTTCCTTTGGAGAAGGAAAGATTTATGGAACCAGAAGCCCTGAGAGCATGAGGTGAGAGTCAGTGCACATTCTAATTTGTTAACCATGCCTCTGCCATTAATACTTTGTCGAGTTTTAAAATTCTCTGCAATGATTTGTTGTTTTTTTATGTCAATGTACCGTGTATTTGTCCTCACGGTGTTCTGTGCAGACTGTGCACAGACTGTTCCTGTATTGTATTAGAAAGTGGTTTGTTCTGATGCCTTGTTCCATTTGGTCAGTTTGCATTCTAGCGGTGACAGTATTCCTTGATATACGACAACAGGAAAACGTAATTTTTGTACATGGTTTTAACATCAGTCTGCATTGGGTGTCTGTTGCTATTATTGAACAGATTCGTTGTTTGATGAATTTAAGGTTAGCTGCTTAGCTAGCTGCAAAAACTAAGCAGAAACCAAATTTAACAAGTTTATTGCTTACTTGAAACATGTCGTGCTGTGCCTAACAACGCCCCCTAGCCGTGCCAATGTACATGATATTCATAACATAAACATTCTTGCTCAATAGAAAGTCCAACCCACGTAGCACCCAAAATGACTCCAACGGCCACACCCTCAGAGTCCTCAATACCTACAACACAAACACATTCAACAGCGCCCAAACCCCCCACAGCCCCCAAAACCTCAACAGCAACAGCCCCTATACCTTCTACCCCCTCAAATATGTGACACACAGAGCATGCATGTGTCGTGAAGATGGACTTCAGCTGTTTTGAATCAGCTGCATCCTCACACATTTTCTTTTGATTGGACAAGTGTATTTTTAGATTCAGTGACTTAGTTCTGAGGTTCTTGTTTATCACAATTTTGTTGATATTACATAATATTACATTTATTTAGAAGATGATCTTATCTAGAGGGACTTCCAGCACAAGAATTCCATGCTGAATAAGCAACAATGTCAGACCAGCTTAGCAACGCTCCCAAACCAGTGAGTGTGAGCAGAACACCATTCAAGCCCTACCAGAAGTTACCATGTGCTAACCTGACTAGACAGCCTAAAAACTAAGACAAGCCATTACACACAACCATACATTGCCGTCACTAAATCACAGAATCCATTACCACTGTGGGACCAGTACAGACAAGTGTCATGTCTGAAAGGAGTGACCCCATTAGGATGGGACAGTTAGTTGACCTATGGTGGCAGAGCATAGTGATCTGGGCGGTACATATGCTTTGAGAACGGACTGTAAGTATGAGGGGGCTGTCCCGTTCACTGTCCTGTATGGTAGCAACAAAGTTTTGAACTTGATGCTAGCAATAATAGAAAGCTAGTGAAGTGAGCTGAGGAGGGGTGTGACTTGACTACATTCAGGCAGGTTGTAGACAGTCATGCAGCTGCATTCTTGATTAGCAGCAGGGGTTTGATGGCACCGCCAGGAAGACAAGCAAAGAGGGACTTACAGAAGTCCGTGCATCAGACTACCAGGGCCTGAACTAGCAGCTTCATAGAATACACAGGGGCAGATGCTTCAGATGTTGTACAGAAAGAATCTGCATGCCTGACTCACTGCTGCAGCCTGAGAGGAGAAGGACAGTTGGTTATCAAGCATTACCCCAAGGCTTTTGACACTAGCAGTGCTATTGGTGAAAAATCTTGCAGAGTCTAGGCTGAGGGAGAGGTCTTGAAAACAGAGATGACCTGGAGGGGATGTAAAGCACCAGGTTAAGCTTTAGCCGGTGGTCCACCATCCGCTGTGACGTTTCCTTCACGCAAGCTTAGATGCGCACAGAGACTTGTGTGTCAGCTGGCAGAAAAGACAGGAAATGTCAGCATAGAAGTGGCATGAAAACAGACAAATAATTATTTGTAAAGTACATTAATCCTTTGGGACTTAAATACATGTTCCTCATGTCCTTGGGGGGGTCCTCAAAATTTGTCTTTGTTGGATTTCTTGCTTTTCAGAAGAGCAATCATGGCTTTTTCTGTTTACTATAGGCCCATATTGTCGTGTAATTCAAAGTTGATTCTTCACCAGAGCTGTGGCCACTTTTTCTCCTGAGTGATTGGCATGCTGTGTGCAACCTCGCAGTGTGTTCAGAATCCAGTGCAGTGGGGAACATTACAAACGACTCTAAAACAATGCCCTAGAATTCTTTTGATTTCACATTGAATGAATCCAGAGGCACTTTGACCTGATTTTGCTGATGATTAGGATTCTCTCTTTCCAGACTTAATCACCTGCTTAGTCCTGTAGGAAGTTTGCGGTTACCAGAGTACAGAAGGGGGTTCGCACCTCTGACTAGAAATGGGGATGTGGTCCACCCTTATAGGAAGATAAGAGCTAAGTTCGGAGTGACCTCAGACTGCGAGGCCCACGTGAGGAAGTACGACACAGCAGCAGAGCTGCAAAGATGCAAATCTATGGAGGTGAGTGAAAACCTGCATCAGAGACTCAGTCACCAGCACCACCACTCTGTCTGCAGAGCAAGAACACAGAACAAACCTTTTGATCTGTAGTGAGACAGAGCAGAGAGTGAAAGAAGTGTGAGAAGTACACAGTATCCTTTCAGAGGCTTTTGCCATATACCTTGCTAATGAGAAATGTGTTGCTCCTTCTTCTCCAAAATTACGCTTGAAGTAACAATTTGACTGTATTAAATATATTAAAAGGGGAAATATGTGCTTAAGGTTCTGAAGTGCTCAAAACTGTCTTGTTACAGTTAGCGCTGCTTACTGTAGTTCAGGCCTAATTCAAAAGCAGATAGGTTGCTCGTAGCCACCGTGGATGAGATGGTTAGGCCACAATATCCAATCAGTTATTTGAAGCTACTTGAAAAAGCTGAGGAAACCTTGGAGTTATCATTCCTTCAGAATGGAATTGCAATTTGTTTTATCGGTAAACAAATTATTGCAGATGTGTATTTACTGATTTGTACATGTGATTAACTTTTTTGTCATAGACTAATTTAGTCATTTCTATTCATGAAAAGGCTGCACACTGTGTCCAGAGAAAATGATGGATGATAAACATGTGATGATATTACCACAATCTTAATGTCCAGACTTACATTTATCTCCAAGGCTAGGCATGTTTTATTAAAAACGTCCCAACATTAACTTGTAAAGTGCATGTTTGTTAATGTTTTATTCTCTTTAAACCATGCAAACTGAAATGATGCACTCTAAGCATCTAATCATAGTAAGTGTGTTGCATACTTTGAGAAAAGCTGAATGCTCATCCATTCATCATATAGCAATACTTGAATGGGCAGCAGTGTGGTGTAACCCAAAGGTTGCTGGTTTCATTCTGTGGTGTGAGATGGTACTCAGAACTGGCTGAGCAAATATCCTGCTGTATAACGTAAATAACGGAATAACGTAAAAACTGTAACCTATGTAAGTTGCTCTGGATAAGAGCATCTGCCAAGCAGTTCCACTGTCCCCTTTAACAGGTAGGCTACATTAAGGCCAGTGGTTAATATGGAGAAAAACTGTTATATTTCATTGTACTGTTCCCATTCCAATGGAATCCCAATAAATAAGTCATTTCCTGAATATTCACTCATTCCTCTGAGTCAGTACAGCTTCTGTGCTGTAAACATGTATGGGTCTCCTGTCTGGATATAATACACTGTTGTCATCTCTGTGGATGTAACGGCTCAGGCAAGGACTCAGTCGCAGACCAAGAGAGCTTCAGGTTCCAGGCGGGTTTATTAATGACGACAGGCAAGTTGCGAAGCAAAAGCAGGCAGGGTCGAAAACCGGAAGGCAGTCCGTGGACAAAAGCAGGGTCGGTAACCGGAGCAGGCAGGGTCAGGAACCGGGCAGGCAAATGATCAGGCAACGGGACAAAACGGCAGGCAGAAAACGAAGACGAAGGGCAGGCAGAGTCAAACACAGAGAAATCAGAAATCCAGAAAAACTGCGGGAACAAAACAGGTATGAAAACGCTGAGACGAACTGGCAAACAAGACAGGAACAAGCAGGGTATAAATAGGGCTGGGCTGATGAGGAGATGGGATGCAGGTGGGCAGGCAGGCAGGTGAAGGTAATGGGGCAATCAGGTGGGCGGGGACCAGGCGGGGAGCGGGGCGGGGCAGGAACACAAGGAAAACAAATAGCACATGGACAGGGAAAAACAAAAACACCACAGCTAGGGGGGCGGAGCCCTGACAGTGGGCCTTTGACTCTATACCTGACCTCTCATTGAGGACGTTGTGATGGGGCATCTTATTGTGTAGTCTGACATTCCTATGAATACAGTTGCAATCTTTAGTGCTTCCTGATATTCAGTTTGTCTCTACATTTTCCAACAGTCACCAATGGCAGATGCACAGCTCCTGAACCAAGATAATCTGAAACTGAAAACAGGTAAGTGTTTCATGCCTTTATTTCTAGAACAAAACTCAGTACTTTCTCTAGGAAAGAAGCACGTTGACTGAGTTTGTTTTGAAATTCACAGCAGGGATGGCAGAACTAGGGCTGGGGCCACACCCCTGTTTCATTTACATCAGCAACTTTGTTCTTGTGGAGACATTAAAATAACGCACATTGGGGGATTTGTATGAAACAGCGTTATATCTGGATGCCAAAGTAATTATTTTTCACAACTTGAAAACTGAGTGATTCATGATATCAATTCCCTAGTGTTGCAGAGCAGAAAGTAGTAGCTTGTGAGTCGAGCATAAAGCCAATAGGCTAGCGGGTAACAGGGAAGTTTCTGCGGTGATATCACTCCCTGACACTTGGTTTAATTTCAGAGAATTGGTTTTAATTATTTTTTGTAATTTAACTAACGTCATTGCCTATGGACCAAGGGCCAATTTGTTTTCAGCTCAGCTGGTAATGATGTTAATTAGAATGAGTAGTTTGGTGAGAATAGAGGTTTGGATCTCACTTGTTGCAGAGCTCTTTTGCATTTGTTACGTAGTCTTACCACAAATGGTAGTGCCGTTGCCTAAACACACAAGATCTCAATGTTTCATCCAGTTGTATAGCAGTGTACAAATAGCACTGTCAACTTTGAAAGCTGTCAACACCTTTATCTGCCCACAACAGTAATGGAGTACAGAGACTTTTGGAATCAGTGCTTCAAGGTTTGAGATCCACTGCAGTAGCAATACTAGTGAATGTTGTTACTCATTTACAGATGTTTTATATAGTGTTATTTTGAATCAAAGTTACATTTTCTATTTAGTAACACAAATGTATTATTCATATTCATCAAATGAACAATTGTGTTTCACTCTCCACCTGCTTAGGACCAATGTAGGCACCTTGGTGATGTCCTGTTATGCATCACATTGATATGGAGACTAGGACTGTTTTTTGGAGGAGCTTTTTATATAAAAGAAAACATTTCTCTGAAACAAGGATTGTACAGTGCAAAGAAGCATTCCCTCCAAAAGGCCGAACTGCTGTGAATGCCACTAACACCTGTTTCCATTATTGCAGTGCGCAGGCCATATGGTATTCCTCTGAATGGTTCACGGAAACAAGGCTTTTCCTTCATTCCTGTCATACTGGGTGTCACTGCACTACTTATACTGGTCTGGTTTCATATTTTTACCCTGAAAGGTAAATATAATCTGATTACTTAATTTATTTGCTCCGCATGGAGGATGTATTTCTTCGACATTTAGGGGGCAGTGCTGGATAACTCAATGTTACAAGCAAGTGACAACTGGGAGAAGCTTTATTTAGTGTTGTATGTAAATACATACTATAGAATCTGGATCTATAGTGTCATTTCAAAAGAAAAGAGATGATTATTGTGTGCAGTCTTTAGACATCATAAATCTCAATTTGGTGATATAATGCCTAACACTGCATTATAATTGCTGCTTTATTCCACAGAGTCAGAAGTGAGATCTATGCCTCATAAGCTGAGGATTGTGCTGGTGGGTAAGACTGGAGCAGGGAAGAGCGCAACAGGAAACACCATCCTGGGGAGAGAGGTGTTTAAAGAGGAAATTTCCCCTTTGCCTGTAACCGTGAAGTGTGAGAAACATAGTGGAATAGTGGTAGGGAGAAATGTTACTGTGATTGACACCCCAGGGATCTTTGACACATCCATCTCCAATGAGCAAATCAAACAGGAAATGGCAGAGAGCAGCAACCACATATTCCTGCTAGTGATCCGACTGGGGACATTCACAGAGGAAGAGAGAAACACTCCAAAGTGGATCCAGGAGAATTTTGGAGAAGAAGCTTTACAGTACACTATTGTGCTGTTTACAGGGGGAGATAAGCTGAATAAACCAGTGAGGGAGTTTCTGAGACATAGCAATGAGCTTCAAGAGCTCATCAATAACGCAGGTGGTGGATATCATGTCTTTAATAACAAGGATAGGGACAACCACAATCAGGTCATACAACTAATTGACAAGATAGAGGCATTATTGTTTAAGACTGGAGAGTTTTATTATGTCAGTGTGATAAACCAGGAGATTCAGAGAAAGATAAGAGCAGAGGAGGAGAGAAAGATAATACAGTCAGAGAGAATAATACGAGAGGAGGAGGAGAGAAAAAGGGAGGAGTTAGAGACAAATATTAGAAAAATGGAGGAGAGAAAGAGGGAGGAGTTAGAGAAAATGATTAGAGAAGAAGAAGAGAGAAAGAGGGAGGAGTCAGAGAGAATGATCAGAGAAGAAGAGAGAAAGAGGGAGGAGTCAGAGAGAATGATCAGAGAAGAAGAGAGAAAGAGGGAGGAGGCCGAGACAGAGATCAGAGAGGAGGAGGAGAGAAAGAGGAAGGAGTCTGAGAGAGAGATCAGAGAGGAGGAGGAGAGAAAGAGGGAAGCAGTTCAGAAAATGGTCAGAGAGGAAGAGCAAAGAAAAAGGGACGAGTCTGAGAGAATAATTAGAGAAGAGGAAAAGAGAAAGTGGGAGGAGTCTGAAACCAAGTGTGCGAAGTCTGAGACAAAGATCACAGAACAGGAAGAGACACAGAATGAAGAATCTGAGAGAAATATCAGTGAAGGAGAGAGACACCGGAAGAAGATAAGCAACTTGGCTCAGACATGTGGCCGTAGGATAATAGTAGTAGTGGTAGTAGGGGTAATAATATTTGCAGTGAAAACAGAAGCTTCTTACAAAGTGATACAGACAAAGGAGGAGAAAAAGAGGAAGGAAGCTGAGAGAGAGATCAGAGAAGAGGAGAGAAGGAGGCAAGAGACTGGGAGAAAGATCAGAGAAGAAGAGGGGAGGAAGAGGCTGGAGACTGAGAGAAAAATCAGAGAGGAAGAGGAGAGAAAGAGGGAGGAGACTGAGGGAAAGATCAGAGAGCAAGAGGAGAGAGGGAGGCAGGAGGCTGAGAGAAAAATCAGAGAGGAAGAAAAGAGAAAGAGGCAGGAGACTGAGAGAAAGATCAGAGAGGAAGAGGAGAGAAAGAGGCTGGAGACTAAGAGAAAGATCAGTGAGGAAGAGGAAAGAGGGAGACTGGAGGCTGAGAGAGAGAGCAGAGAGGAAGAGGAGAGAAGGAAGCAGGAGACTGGAAGAGAGAGCAGAGAGGGAGAGGAGAGAATGAGTGAGGAGACTGAGGGAAAGATCAGAGAGGAAGAAGAGAGAAAGAGGCAGGAGACTGAGAAAAAAATCAGAGAGGAAGAGGAGAGAAAGAGGCTGGAGGCTGAGAGAAAGATCACAGAGGAAGAAGAGAGAAAGAGGCTGGAGGCTGAGAGAAAAATCAGAGAGGAAGAAGAGAGAAGGAGTGAGGAGGCTGAGAGAAAGATCAGAGAGGAAGAGGAGAGAAAGAGTGAGGAGACTGAGGGAAAGATCAGAGAGGAAGAAGAGAAAAAGAGGCAGGAGACTGAGGGAAAAATCAGTGAGGAAGAGGAGAGAAAGAGGCAGGAGACTGAGAGAAAGATCAGAGAAGAAGAACACAGAAAGAGGCGGGAGCATGAGAGAAAGATTAGAGAGGAACAGAGGAGAAGGAGGTAGGAGAGAAAGGGGATGCAGGCTCTGAGAGACCAGTGAAGAAGAGGAAGGAAAGACGCAGGAGGCTGAGAGAAATACCAGAGAGGAGGAGGAGAGAAAGAGGCAGGAGACTGACAGAAAAATCAGAGAGGAAGAACACAGAAAGAGGCAGGAGATTGAGAGAGAGATCAGAGAGGTGGAGGCGAGAAAGAGGCAGCAGGCTGAGAGAGTGATCAGAGACAGGAATGTGATAATGGGCAAGGGGACAATCGCTCAGCATAAGAGCTGCATACTTTATTCAACAATATGTCATGGGTGTAAATACAGTGGTATCTAAAATAGTAAACACTAAGTTAGAGGAGATGCAGAGGGTACAGAAATTCAGACAGAAGCAGGAGGGAGAGAGACAGAAGCAGGAAGAAGATCGAAAAAAAATGAAAAAAAGGTTTAATTTCATACAAATTAAACAAATAAATCACAGCATTCTTGCAGACACTGAATAAAATCATCAGCAAAATTGTTGTATTATGTTATTGCAAGGAAAATCTATAATGCACAGAATTTACATAGCATATGATCACATTACTTACTCTCATAAATACTTGGTAAATTATTTCTCTGTGGTTCAGTTTTACAGTTTTCATTTCATTGGTCTGTAAGTGCTGTGTGCATCCTGAAAATACTGTCCATCAAATTTACGGTTTTGGTCCATTCTGGAAATTCTATAAATAATTTGATTGGTAAAGCTCGGCTGTAATTTCTGCCATTGTTATTGTTTTTTTTTATCTATCTGTTATCCCATTTGTACCTTTGCACAATTAATTTCCACCTATAATTTGTTTTTATTTTTGTAGAAATACCAAGTTAAAAGTAGTTTTGAAACACCCTTCTCAGAGTGTTGGGGCAGCAGTGTAGCATAGTGGTAAGGAAGAGGGCTACTAACCTTTGTTCCTGGCGTGATTCCCCATGGGGGACCTGCTTCTGGCTTCTGTACCCTTGAGCAAGGTACTTACCCCAGAATTGGCTCAATAAATATCCAGCTGTGTAAATGGATAAAATTGTACCCTACATTTATATCAGTTGCTTTGGATAAGAGCATAAATGGCAATAATGTACTGAAAAGTCTCATCTGGGTTTTTACACACTAATGATGTCATGTCCTGTCTGAACAGGGTATATGTATTGTATACAGTAAAATAAATCACGGTCTGCATCTTTGCTTTTGATGAGCATTTATGCAAGTACTTCATTGTACGCAAAATGGGGTGTTACTGTGTGTGTGTGTGTGTGCGTGCGTAGATCAAATGCATGTATGAATTAATTGAAACACAATAGCTGTGATTATTATTGCTACTAATAATTGTTATTCTTAATTGTTAATGCTACACAAACATTAAAGACCTCTGTACAGAAATAAAAAGCAATTATTTCTTCAATTTCTTCAATTATTTCCCTTCTTATGAACCCAATACTGAACCCATCTGAAATTGTGTATTGAAACATGCTTCTGTAACAGTGCAAATCTTGGGTGTAATTGCATTGTTTTGTAAGTGGTTGATTATTTATATGGTAAAATACGAGGTAAAGATTGCACTGATCAAATCTGGAGTTGGAATTACAGTAAACTCTCTTTAACGTGAATAATTAGGTGATTGTTTGCAAAGCAAAATTGAATAATACAAAATAATAAAAAAAAAGTGTTGTCATGGATGGTCCAAGACAGATCTGTCACAGCCGTACACCTGAAATGCGGAACCAGGGAGAATTCCCCCAGGACCTGAGGATGCTGCAAGCTTACTGCCAACTGGGGACTCCGAATATACACAAGGGTCATTACATAAATTATTGGCCAGAGAGGATTTGCTATATTGCTATATAACTCCTTAAATAGGTTTTAAACTGATTGATAGTTATCTGCCAAATCAAAAGTCAAAGTCAAAGTCAACTTTATTGTCAATTCTCCAATATGCACAGGACATACGGAGGATTGAAATTACGTTTCTCTCAGGCCCACGGTGACAATACAACAGTTAGACGTAACACAGTGACACTGAGAGACAAGAACAAGAATTTTCACAGATATACAATAAACACAAATGGCTCAATAACACAGACATAAATAAAAATGTGTGACATTTGTGACAGAACAAGCTACAAATATTTACAGCAAGGGCATCAAGGCACATTGTAGGTAAATATTTGTAGCTTGTTCTGTCACTAATGTCACACATTTTTATTTGAATTTTATTTAAATGACTTTTGACTTGCTTATATTATTTTTCCTTCGTGACAACAGAATGTCAAGTTTAGATTTTGTGGGAAAATTACTGTGTTGCTGTAATATACTACATTGTACCTGGCCTCTAAAGCTAACTGAGGAATTGGCCTCGAAAATTAATATATTTATCTACAGCAAATACAGTATTTTCTGTAGTACAGCTACATAATTTTCTCTTCTCTGAATATATTTACCAAAAACAAGTTATACTGAATGCAAGGAAGTTAAACCAGTGAGGAACGCATATAACTTGGATAGTTTGCTAACTGTTAAAACACTTTTCTGTCCACACTCACACTGCTGCGCATTCCCATTGAAATTATGTATCATATTGTCATAAAGAAATTGTACCTTTTACATAACCATATCAACCTTAGATGAGCTTGCGGTCATTTTTGTTTTGTTAGATTTCTATTGGCTGACATGGTTATTGCTCAAAGCATATCAGGGAGGCTTCCTGACTGGTGAGTAAAATGAACAGACTGACACGTAAGAAAAAAAAAAATGCTATGACAGCTAACAAACATGACTCTCATGAGGCAAGAGTATTAGAAGTGTTAAGCGAGTGTACTCACTTTGGCTTTTAGGAAGTCCTCCATCCTTGATCCTTGATCCTCTGCTCATAGATAAGCTTCATTGTTGCTTCCTCAAGCTGTTGTGCTTCATGCTGAACCCGTCTGATGCTGCACAGAGAGCACAGGGTCTTTCACAGCACATCTGACTTTTCTCTATAAGCAAAATTAGTGTTAACCTTACGTAGAGATGTAGTTGCAGCTAAAAGTAGAATAACATCAAGATCCTAAAGCCATGTTCCTGTTATCTCGCTGAAAATGCCATGAGTGCAAAAAGCCTGCCTTTCCCTCAGTAGTTCACTGCTTCATGCTTACTTCTGTAGAGCGTCATCGTTCCCGTCACACAGCTTAGTAACCTTCTCCAGTTTCCCTTCAGTGGCCAACAGTTCTTTTTTAAAGGTCTCTCTCTCTCTCTCTCGTATTTGATGGAGTCCATACATCTCTTTGGCCACATTTGCATGTCTGGAGTTCCCTGATTGAATGTTAAAATAAATTGTTCCATGGAGGTATATTCGCTGTTTTAGCCAGGGATTTCAAAGCCGGCCACAAATCTGAATCTACCTCATACACAAAGGTGTAGTTTTATCATAGTGGTAGGCATTATTAACACTGACAATACTTACAAATGGGCCAAATGTCAGTTCCAGCTTCTCACTTTCAGCTCTCCATTCTCAGGAGATGACTGTCAGCTTCCTGAATTTTGTGTTCTTTTTCTTTGATCTAAAACAGACTAATATGGGCAGAATGATGCTGAAATGTGTTGCCAGAACCCTAACATATCTTAATAAATCTCATGACAGTTGAAAAATGTGACCCTTGTGAGGGAAGCGTACTTTATTAGTATCAGCTATGCTTCTTCACTTGTGCCTTGTAAGAATTTTGAGTTTGTTTTTCCTCCAGGTTCTGGATGGATTTTTTGTGGGTCTTCAGGTGGCTGGCTGTTTTTGCCTCCCTCTCATCCCATTCTGACCTCTCCTTTTCCATTTCTGTGACTGATAAGACCAGATTCGAACAGAAATAAAAACAAACTTTGTTAGAAATTCAAGGAAAGTTCGTGAGACGTTAAAGAGAAATCACTCATATGAATAACAAAATAGAGGTAACACAACTCAGTCTGGTTTTTTTTCTGAATTTGACCTGAATATAAAAGACAAGGGGAGCAGAGAAAAACATACCTCTATCTATTGAAGTACATGCAGAAGAATGATGTGCAGAGTAGATAGGACAGGGGCTTTATGGGAGAATAGGAGGGGAGAACTAGAAGAGTAATAATACATCAAGGCTTACAGTGAGCACTGTCTGCCAGATGAATACAGACACAGAGATGACTTCTGCTGCCATCATCAGGATATTAAAATGGAGCGTTTGGAGTGGCTGCCATTCCTCCAGCAGGCTGATCATGAACTGAACAAAAATCAGCCAAAACAGTTTGGATTAAAACACCTAATCCCTGGGGCTGTAATGGGCCAGTGAAGCCCATCTTAATAAATAAACATAGCCCTCATAAATCCATATTAATCACATTCTGCAGTCTACAACAGTAGCAGAGTATAGTGGAACATTAAATACTGAATGGTATTTCACCAGCTATGCCGAATGAAGTACATGTGACAAGAACGAATGTAAGTTACAGCTAAATCTACCTTCAGAAAAACAACAAAATACTGTCAAAACTTAAGATTTCTTGAGCCAGATGGAAGAGGCTTTTTACAGCACCGGGCAGGGCACGATCCTGTTGGTGTAAGGTGCATTATCTGAAACCAGAGAAAGCAGAGATACAGTTTTGGAACTGAACTGAGTTTTTCGAATTGTTATTAAAACATGACAAAATGTGCGCCCTACCAGTGAAGAATGTTCATATTAAAAGGAACAGTGGAAGCCAATCACCTGCAGGTGGACGTTCTGCCTCAAAGCAAACATCCCGCTTGTGTTTGTCTTCTGGGAGACGCATATTGAAGTGCAAACTGCCAGGGTTACTCGTCGTATCGGCATCAGTTGTTTCCTGAATTGAAAAAAAGATTTTTTTTTTTTTCAGTTGCACACTACTACCCCCTTAAACATTTATTCATTTGGCAGGCACTTTTATCCAAAGCGACTTACATAGGTTACAGTTCTTTACAATGTTATCCATTTATATAGCCAGATATTTACTAAGGCAGTTGTGGGTTAAGTACCTTGCCCAAGGGTACAGCAGCGTCCCAGCGGGGACTGAACCAGCAACTTTTCGGTTACAAGTCCTACTCCTTAACCACTACCGCCCGCATTGTACACTTGCACTGTACACATGCATTGTAACTTAAATTGCTTAAACGAAAAGGTACTTTATATGCAAAGCAATTTTGTAAAATACAGTGAAATATGATTGTGTGCGATTAAAAATAAAAAATCTTTCAATTCAGGAAAAACTGATGCTGGGAGACAAATATCCTGGCGCAAACTGTCAGGGCTACTCGTCTTATCAGCAATTGTATGGGTGAAATTGAGTCAGCACACTCATTAATACCTGAAATTCTGTGCTTTTCTGTGCTTGGGGAAACCGTTGAGGTGAAATCAGAGACGCACTTTTAAACAAACATCTCTTCGCTGTATGACAGACGTGGACAACAACCAATCTGTGGATATTTGTCAGTGCAGTCACCCTAAATCTGATCCATAGATGGCGCTGTTACGCTGCGCAATAACAGTTCCGAATACAGATTGGATTTAATAGCGCAAAATTCCTTTTGGAGGAGGGAGAGGCGCACACATTACACTGCCTATAGACATACAGCACACTGTTACACTGTGGACAAGAGTGTGTTACTGTGTGAATGAGGCCGATTAAATAAAATTTAGTGAAAGGGTATTCATTTTTTTTTTTAATGAAAAGGTAACTTTTATTAATTTGAAAAAAAAAGCAGAATTCTGTAGGTTAACTATATAAGGCTAGGTCATAAAACATAACAGGAACCATTACTGAAAATACAGATCAAGGAGCACTTTGACAAGTTGTGATATTCCTATTGTAAACAATCACAATCAGTACCATTCACAAGCAGAACACACACATGCACACACAAATGTGTATGCCCGCGTGTACACACACACACAATCATAGGCTCACATCTGCAGGCACACTTGTACACACACTTCCACCAGGGTTACAGGTTTTTTCTCCACAGAGGGGTCTGCTAATATGAATGCGGTTAAAGGTGCTGTAACTGTACCATCTCTAAGGATCCAGTTATCACGGTTACAGAGAGATGTTGTTCTTCAGTGTGTGGCTAAAGCAGAAAGTAATTATTTTTACAGTCCTCTTTGTATGGAGTCTACTGTGTATTAGCCTTTTCAGTTTCTGCTAAATAGTTTAGCTAAATAGTGCTAATAGTTGTTTTTTTTTTTTTTTTATTGGATGACTTGAGCCGTTGACTTGCTTTGCTATGGCTGTGCTTAGGTTATCATTTTCATTGTTTGGCCCACCACTAGGTGTCTCCCTATTGGCAGGGCTGCACAAGACCAATGCCAGAGCCTTCTGTTGTCACTGAGACAACTGCCCCGAGAGCACCACCTCGGCAAGTTTGAGTAAGTACTTCATGGAACAGGGCAGTACTGGATGTTACGGACAGAGCTGGACCTAATTAGGCCCCAGTGAAAAGTATTAGCGGGTGGAACTGGATGGTCCAACTCCTCACAAACTTCCAAGGTAGCCTTCTCCTTCACCATGTCCACAAACGGTCAAGGCTCTTTCCCACAATGCATCACTTTCACGTTTCTCTTCCGCACTGAGAGCTGCTTCCTTACCTTTATCAGCTTTTTAATTTATCGAATTTTTCTTGTCAAATAAGCTGGAGGGCCTTTTTGTCATGTGCCTCTTTTAAAAGAAATTCTATCCTGATATCAGGACTCTTAATCTCAGTTGTAGGCGTGCAGGTGAAAGCAACTGATGATAACATGAGTTTGCCTGTAAACTGAACTAACATTACTTCATTGAAAAACTGATAGGGCTTGCCAGGTATGGAACAACTAATAGTTTTCTCAGGTAAGAGTGGGCTGAACATACATAGAGAACATTGCTGAAAACAGAGAAACTATTTCATTCACTAGTCTTTGGCTGTTTTTTTTTTATTTTATTTTAACTGAAAATGAGCGTCATTTTTAGTCAATTGTGTTTTTTAAACTTTATACAAAATACACCATAATAATGTGCTTGCTCCCCTTTTTCTCCTTCTCAGCTGTTTCACACTCACTAACCCTCCCTCCTTCTCTCTCTCTGTTCCCTCTCTCTTTCCCTCCTTTCCTCACCCATGTAGTACCATTTCTTCACCACCAGGAGGAAGTTGTTAACCAATAAACCGATCAGTGGCTGTATCAGCACAGAAATCCTCATCTCTGTACCAGTATGTGACCTGGAGCCTCTTCTTCTGTGCAGGCACTGCCCTCCCTCTGTACACCTGTCCTGCCATAGACAGGGTCACATTACCCGCCCCTCCCCAGCCCTATCCACCTGTACATTCTGTCATGGATACCACCTGACTGCTCCCCTCCCTTTGGACTCTATTGTAGGTATCACTTCTCTCACCCCATCTTTAACCTCTGTTAAAGATACCACCTGTTCACCAAAACGTGGACCTCCGCTATAGATATCACCTCATTCACCACACCTCTGACATCCATCGTAGATATCAGCTCTGTACGCTCCTCTCAGTCTGGGCTCTGCTGTAGGTATCACCTCATTCACCACACCTCTGACCTCCATCGTAGATATCAGCTCTGTACGCTCCTCTCAGTCTGGACTCTGCTGTAGGTATCACCTCATTCACCACACCTCTGACCTCCATCGTAGATATCAGCTCTGTACGCTCCTCTCAGTCTGGACTCTGCTGTAGGTATCACCTCATTCACCACACCTCTGACCTCCATCGTAGATATCAGCTCTGTACGCTCCTCTCAGTCTGGACTCTGCTGTAGGTATCACCTCATTCACCACACCTCTGACCTCCATCGTAGATATCAGCTCTGTACGCTCCTCTCAGTCTGGTCTCTGCTGTAGGTATCACCTGTGCCACACAAAGACGGAGTGTCTTGTGTGAAACCTTTTAGGGATTCCTCTACCTTCGCAAGCACATTCCTTTTCCAAATCCCTCTCCATCTTTACCATTCTTCCCAGCTTCAAATGGGAAACAAGCCGGCAAGGAGGCATTCAATTCATGCTACATTTTGTATATATAAATGTGCTCCCCCCCCCCCCCCCACTTGGTATTGCTTACATCAGCCGGGCTCAGACAGAAGCATGATTGCGTTTGGGCAGCGGAGCGGTAAATAGCGGCTCATCCTCTGTGTGTGCGAGAGTGTGGGTGGCCTGCATTAAATCCTGCCGGTGCAATGGAGAACGGGAGACAGGGTCAGAGACAGAGTGCAGGCCCGCCTGGCCGCGCCGTCTCACCGGCCCATCCCCGGGACACTTGCGGATCTGCTTTGTGTGAGGCTGTGGTGATGGATGTGGGGTGCTGTGCGTTCGCTGTAAAAGCTCCAATAAATCTGTGCTGCGGCGTGATGGGGAGCTGATTCTGTGTGTGTGTGTGTGTGTGTGTGTGTGTGTGTGTGTGTGTGTGTGTGTGTGTGTGTGTGTGTATGTGTGTGTGAGTGTGTGTGTGTGTGTGTGTGTGTGTGTGTGTGAGTGTGTGTGTGTGTGTGTGTGTGTGTGTGTGTGTGTGTGTGTGAGTGTGCGCGACTGCATACATTGTGTGTGTGTGTGTGTGAGTGTGCGCGACTGCATACATTGTGTGTGTGCCTGTATGTGTGTGGTTGTGTTTGTGTGCATGCCCGTATGTGTATGTGTGTGTGTGTGTGTGTGTGTGTGTGTGTGTGTGTGTGTTTGTGCATGCCTGTGTCTGCATGATATGTGTGTGCATACCTTTATGTGTTTGTGTGTGTGTGCTAGTTTATGTGTATGTGTGTGTGTATGTGTGTGTGTATGTGTGTGTGTATGTGTGAGTGTGTGTGTGTGTGTGTGTGTGTGTGTGTGTGTGTGTGTGTGTGTGTGTGTGTGCCTGTCTGCATATATGTGGTGTGTATGAGGTGTGTGTCCGTATATGCATTTGTGTTGATGTGGCTGCACGCATGGTGTGTGTCTGCATGCATGCCTGTGTGTTTGTGTATGACACCGAGACAGACAGAGAGTGTGCCTGTGTGTGGAGATGTACGTAACAGTACTGACGTCGCAGTAAGGACACGTGCCGCAGACTGTACCCATTGCTGCAAACAAACCACAGTCAAAACCGAGCTAAAAACCACAGCTGAAACGTACAACAGAATTAGAGTTCAGTTATTCCATGCCCAGTTCAGCTCAGGCTTGGGTCAGTCCGGTCAGATTCCATTTTCAGTTCCAGACATGCAGAACCACTCATCACATTTCCATTTTCTCATGACTTTTTTTATTATAAAACGTGTCACTACGCACACTTGGCCTGGCCCTGCCCCTTAGTAGCTTTCCTGACCCCCCCTCCTGTTGAAATCTCCTAAAACTGAGAGAGGCTTTGTGGCTCCTCTTTTGCAATCTGCAATTGTCCTGAAAAAGAGTAAGTGAGCTTTTGGCTTTCAATCTGCAGACGGCGTGCTCTGCGTCTGTCTTTAGGGGCAGGGGCAGGTGGCTCGCAGTAGGGTGCAGAGGTCAAGCAACTGGACTACAGTAGGTTGTTGGTTCAAAACCTATGACGGATGATCAGCTCTGAGCTGCTCCCTGAATTCACCCTGGGTTCCCACCAAGGGTCTGCAGCCATTGGATCCATCCTCCCCTCTCCCCCTCTTGCCTTCTGGTGGACACACTCAATCCTGCAGAGTGGCTTCATTGGACTCTTGTCATCACAGCCCCGTCATTACTTTTTTGCTTGGCAGACACCCTTATTTAGAGGAACTTATGCCATTTAGGTGACATCCATTTATGGAGATGGATATTTACTAAAGCAAGTCAAGTTGAGTACCTTGGCTTAAGGGTACAATAACACCCCCATTGGGAATAAAACTGGTTATAAAATTTCCTATAATCCACTACTGCCCATAAAATTTGGCATTTCAATGACCTCAAAAGGTCTCAAAGCCTGAACCTTCTGTTCCTCAGTCAGGCAGCATGGCTGTTAGGCCACCTAGTCACTTCTTCTTTCGGTCACTTCACTATTACTCCTTTCTGTAGTGCAAGGCGAAGATTTGACTCGGAGCTGAGTGTGTGCCATCATCGTGAAAAACACCCTGGTCACCAGGAAGGTCAAAATTTAGAGGCCACTCTTCCATCTGTAATGTGGTTTGAAGAAAACATCCTCTTTTAAACAATGACTGTGTGCCCGATGTACACTGTCTGGTCTCTCTCTCTCTCTCTCCCTCACTCTCTCTCTCCCCCATCATAGCTACCCCTTCCCTGTCCACAGATGCAAGGTTCTGTCGTCTCCCTGGTGAGCTATAACACGTCCCTCTCCACTACTGTCAACTTTACTCTCAAAGGAATGCACTTTCACAAGACATTCGAGAGGTGGGCCATAAATAAAAATGCTCTAAATTAATGTGTTTATAAGATGAGTATGTACAGACATATACAGTATATATAATCAGATACATTATACAGGTATTTGATCCCTTTGATTACAGCACTGATACTGGCGTACCTGTGCCAGCTTTAACTATTTATGATCCCAAATCTGTTATTTTACAAAAAAAAAAACACTTAAAGAGCAGAAGACTTTAAGAGCAATCTATCGCTTTCCGGATCTCTAAAGGAGTTTTTCTGCAGCTTTTGAGGGTTATTTATGTTTTACTGCTAAAGCTTTTTGGTTTTTTCTACATGCCAAATTTCCATAATGTTCAGAGGAACACAGACAGGGTTTTTCCACACTAATGTTTCCTTTGAAAGCAAAGCCCCCTCTTTAGCTTTTTTTTTTTCCCCAACAGGAGCGCCTTTCTCTCCTTCCCGCCGCACGGCTCAGCGTTGCGTTTGTTTAATGGACGCTGCGCCCTGCCTGTGCAGAGCGAGGCCCCAGGAGTCTCCGCGAGCGCAATCAGAACCAGACGCCTGTGTGTCAGTGAGCATGCGCACAGCGGCATGCGCTGCGATCACAGACCTCTCCGCCGCGAGATCCCAATCTCACAGAGCCCGGCCTCGGCGCGGCCCGGCCTTGCCCCTCTCCCTCCATCTGAACGGGCTCAGAAACTCCCAGCGGTCGCAGTGTTAAAACAGACAGGGCTTAGAAACCAGACGAGCTGGGTGGGGGGGTGGGGTGGGCGGGGTTGGGTTGGGTTCTGTTGGGTTGGGTTGGGACGGGGGGGGGGGGTTAGTCTTTTTTAATAATCATCACTTTAATCGTTATTGTTGATGTTGCTGTTATCATATTATGATCGGAATCCCGCAGAGGAACATTCTTTCAGTTCCCAGCGGGGGGTATGGAGGGTGTGTGTGTGTGTGTGTGTGTGTGTGTGGGGGGGTAAGTTGGGGGGGTTCAGAGAGGACAGATGACTCATTTCAGCTGGAAATAACTGTGAACTCAAGGAGCTTTGTTCCAGTATCAAAGGGAGGCGTGCTCAGGGTGGGAGGAGAGGAGGTGGAAGGTCCTGGATCGTAATTTTCCGCCCTGACTTTGGGGATGTCTTCAGCAGGCTGTGTCAGGGAGTCTCCTCCACTGTCCCCACACAAGAGAGAGGCTGAAAAGCAAGAAACTTTGAAGCTTTCGACCTGAAAGCTGAAACCCAGGCCCTTGTTATAGGGGGTAAGATGGCATGCTGAAGGCCTCTGGTTTCTCAGAGGGCCTGCCTGACGGTCACGCTTGATGAAAGGCTAAAACCCGAGCTTCAATGAATCTTGCAGCAGTGAGCACGTTGCAATCAGCAAACCCTGAGGAAAAATTAAACTGGGACATTTTCGAATCTGGACAAGATAAAAGTGGACAGTTGTGGTGGAAGAGTTCAGAGAGTCTGTTACGTCTAAGGGCCAGATCGAAGTGTGTAGGGAAGCTCAGGCCTTACACAGTTTCTGATGCACCTGTCCTTACTAGCCTGGTCACTACACACAGAACCACAGGTGCCAGATACATATGAAGTACCTGTCTGGAGTTCCTCGTGGATTGTGGAATGTTCCCAATTGCCTTTTTACTTACAGAAACAGTCAGAAAAAGTCTCTCTCTCTCTCTCTCTCTCTCTCCCTCTCTCTCTCCCTCTCTCTCCCTCTCTCCCCCTGTCTCTCTCTCTCTCTCTCCCTCTCTCTCTCCCTCTCTCCCTCTCTCTCTCTCTCTCTCTCTCTCTCTCCCTCCCTCTCTCTCTCTCTGTCTCTCCAGATCCTCATTTTGATGGTGGGGTTTGGTTTTTAGGGTGTTCACGTCGTCTGCTGCAGCAAAGCCAAGCAAAGCCAAGAGTCATAGCCCACACCCAGCAGCTCTAAACCATCACCCTATGAACAAGGGACTCCATCCTTAATCGGCCAATCATTCAACGACCCTCTGTTGTATACATTACATCATCTATTTGCTCAGCAGGCAGCCTGCATCCAGGGTGACGCTACACAGCCTACATTGTACATTGATTTATACAGCTGGGTTTTTTAACTGATGAAATTCGTGTTCAGCAGCTTGCTTAAGGGTAAAACACCAGTGCCCCACCCAGAATTCAGACTGGCAGTCATCTGATTGCATGTCTAACACCATAACCTCTGTACCAGTTTGGTCAGAGCTAAGTGGAAACCACAAGCACAGTTCGTTAGCCAGCAGCCATGCTGTCCTGCGACTGTCTCCTGTCTGATGAATGAAGAGAAGCAGGGATGGACTTGGAGAGAACTTGGATGGGAGATGCTTTGGAAAACCCATGTTGCTGCTGGAAGTGGTGTTGGTTGTCCAGTAGTGGTCAGTCTTCCCTTGGAACAAGAAAGCTACTGTATGTCTCAGTTCAGTGAAGGGGACACTGTACTGTAGGAGATGCTGTCTTTCAGATGCAATGTTAAACCTAACACCTGGCTCTCTTTTGTCACTAAAGAGTGGGGGGTTCCTTGGTGCCCTGGCTAAATTCCCAGTAAGACTCTTTCAGTCTACTTGTCTAATAATCCCCCAGTTTAACTGGCTTTCCCAAGAGGAAAGGGATGGAGGGATGGAATTGTTTAGGTGGTTTGAAGTGAGTCCCACCTTTAATGGGAAACGCTTTGAGATCTATGAAAGGTGCTTTAAAAATGTAATCCATTATAATCATTATTAGCCTTCTTTTCCATGGAAGATTTACTTTCATGCCAGGAAAACGAGGAAAAGAAAGATGAGAGGGGTTGCAGTGGGGGGGGGGGGGGGGAATTTGGCGGCTTTGCAATGGACCTGTCACACAGATGCAGCCTCACAGCGGGGGGAACCAAATGAGGCACCTCTTCGCCCCCCTGACCGGAATATGGTTTCACCGCTGAGGAGAATCCATTGGTGCCACTGAACGCACCATGGAGAGAAAGGAAAAAAATAAACGGGATTAATCCAGGAGTTTCCAGAAGAACCGACACGCTACTCTTTTCCATCTGTCAATGAACTGAAGCACCGCGCCAGTCTCCCCTGGTGCAGGGTCCATTTGTGTTTTGATTGCCGTAAGCTAATACCTTTGTATATGCTGTTGTATGTTGGAAATTGTTGTAATGCGCATTCTTTTGACTTTGGTGGCCGTGTCATGTGCGTGAATGTCCAAAGCTTGAATGGTGGATTAGAATGGCACCGTGAGGATATGTTACAGTGTAGCAGTCATGCTGGTGCAAAGCGATGTTAGCTGAACACGACGTGGGTACGTAATGTACAACAGGGCCAAACACTCCCCGGAGAAACGCGTCCCTGTTGTAAGTGGCGCTGATAGGCCAGTAGGGGTCAAGATTCCTTCCGGACTAACAGGAGAGCAGTGCCTTAGTGCACTGCTGGGGACACTGTGCTGTAAGAGATTGCTGTCTTTCGGATGAGATGTTAAACAGAGGCCCTGGCTCCCTGTGGTTATTAAAAAACTGGGCTAAACACTGCTGTATGGAACCCAGTAAGTGACGCCAGCATAGCACACCGGGGTGGACCTGCTGTGACTGTGAATGTGTGTCTAACAATGACAGTACACGACAAATGAGACACCTATTGGATCGTCTCATCTTGAACAGAGCCAATGGGCTGTTTTTTTTGGACAGCAGCTTGCAAACCCCGGTGTAGTCTGCAGCGGGTTTGTAAGATGTTGTTCAGGTGTGAGGTGTGGCAATAGCTCTTCTGAGCTCCCCACTGGCTGCTTTTGCTTGGCTGTGATGTGTAGAGATTGGACAAGGGACTTCCCCCTTTAACTGCTAATTAGTCTGACCCTCTGTTATTTACATTACATCATCTGTTGGCTCAGCGAAAGCCTGTATCTAGGGTGACGTACATAGATTACACTGTACACAGATTTACACAGCTGGGTTTTTTAACTGATGAAATTCATGTTCAGCACCTTGCTCAAGGGTAAAACACCAGTGCCCCACCCAGAATTCAGAGTAGCAATCCTCTGATTTCATGTCTAGTGCCTCTAATAACCTCTGTACCAGTTTGGACAGAGCAAAGTGAAACCACAAGCACAACTCATTAGCAGCTGTACTACCTTGAAACTCCCCCCTGCCTGATGGCTGAAGCTAAGCAGGACTGTGCTTTGACAGTACTTTGATGGGAAATGCACTAGGAAAACCATGTTGCAGCTGGAAGTGGTGTTGGTTGACCAGGAGACCCATAAATAAAACATAAATTACCATTGGACCTAACAGGAGACCTGCGCCCCAGAGCTGTGATAGGGGCACTGTGCTGTAGGAGATGCTATCTTTCAGATAAGACATTAAACAGTAGCCCTGACTCTCTGTGGTCATTAAAAAGTAGGCCAACACTGCTATGAGGAATCCCAGAAAACAACACCAGCATAGCATAATGTGGTGTATCTGCTATCACTGTGAGTATGTGTTTAATGACAACAGTATATGACAAATGGGACACAGCTTGAGTGTGATGTGTACTGATGGGAAGATTTTTTCTGTGTTCCTGATTGGCTACATTTTCAGTCCTGTGAGGTGTAGCAGTGACTTTCCTGGCTACTTTTGCTAGGCTGGCACGCGTAGCCTTGGCTTTTATAGGTTTCTGATTGGCTGCTTTTACAGGTCTGTGTGGTACTGTGATGTTTTCTGGGCATCTGATTGGGCGCTTTGGCTTGGCTCTGAGTGAGAGCTTGTGTGAGTTACTGCCCTGGCAGAAGCCTTGCCGTGTGAAGGAAACAGAATGAATCATTACTCACTCAACAGTTATGTAAGCAGAACAACCCAAATTTGTTCTTCTCATTATCACTTCATTATATATATCATCCTTTTTCATCGGAAAAACAGCAGGCTGTCTTCGGGCCTCTTTGTTTTTACACAGTGGCTCCCAAAGGAAGGAGATAGAACTGACCATATATCCCTCTTCAGCATTGCCTGACCCAGGTTTCCCTTATTCACATATTCTTGCCAAACGGTGAGAGACAGGCCTACAAACATCCAGTTTGCTTAGAATCACACTGTGAATTTGGATTTATGGACCCTTGTAAGGGTCCGAGTGTACATGCACGTGTAAGTATTGCCTGTGTGTGTGTGTGTGTGTGTGTGTGCGCGTACATGTGTGTGTGTGTGCGTGCAGGTGCGCGCTGGTAGCAATGAGGACTTCAGTGTCTGCTTAGGCACTGGTGCACTAGAGGGTGCCAGCTAATATTGCTCCTACCTGAGCACCTCAGGTGCCCATCACGCCTGACCTCAACATGGCACCAGGCCTGGAAACCACCTGCCTGGCAAACCCATGTTTGCCATCTCTGCGCTGACAGCGGGGCTTTGTCTGCGCTGATCCGCCTGGATGCAGCCGGTAATCCTGCCTCCGCTCACAGCTGATACTCCGTAGACAGGAATCCCCTCCACCGCTCCCCCCGTCTGGAGCCGTCTGTCGGCCTGACTAATGCATTGAAGAGGGCTTAACGTGTGTTCCTTGCTGAACAGAGAAGGACAGGGCCTTTTTTGGGGGGGGTTGGGGAGCACAAGAAAGCTTAAGAGCATCTGGAGGGATGTTTCTGCTGGTATCACAGCATGTCTCTCATGTTGGCATTCTTTCTCTCCCATGTGTCTGTGTTCTGCTTGTTCTGTCTCTCTTCTGTGGCCATTCTTTCCCACCTGTGTCTCTCTGCTTTGGGCATTCTGTTTATCCTGTGTCTATCTGCTCCAGGAGGTCCAGCTCTTCTTTTGTGTCTATATACTTCTGAAGTTCCATCTCTCCTGTGTCTCTCTGTTCTCAGAGTTCTGTCTCTCCTGTGTCTCTCTGTTCTCAGAGTTCTTTCTCTCCTGTGTCTCTCTGTTCTCAGAGTTCCATCTCTCCTGCGTCTCTCTGTTCTCAGAGTTCTTTCTCTCCTGTGTCTCTCTGTTCTCAGAGTTCTGTCTCTCCTGTGTCTCTCTGTTCTCAGAGATCTTTCTCTCCTGTGTCTCTCTGTTCTCAGAGTTCTTTCTCTCCTGTGTCTCTCTGTTCTCAGAGTTCTGTCTCTCCTGTGTCTCTCTGTTCTCAGAGTTCCATCTCTCCTGTGTCTCTCTGTTCTCAGAGTTCTTTCTCTCCTGTGTCTCTCTGTTCTCAGAGTTCTGTCTCTCCTGTGTCTCTCTGTTCTCAGAGATCTTTCTCTCCTGTGTCTCTCTGTTCTCAGAGTTCCATCTCTCCTGCGTCTCTCTGTTCTCAGAGTTCTTTCTCTCCTGTGTCTCTCTGTTCTCAGAGTTCCATCTCTCCTGTGTCTCTCTGTTCTCAGAGTTCCATCTCTCCTGCGTCTCTCTGTTCTCAGAGTTCTTTCTCTCCTGTGTCTCTCTGTTCTCAGAGTTCTTTCTCTCCTGTGTCTCTCTGTTCTCAGAGATCTTTCTCTCCTGTGTCTCTCTGTTCTCAGAGTTCTGTCTCTCCTGTGTCTCTCTGTTCTCAGAGATCTTTCTCTCCTGTGTCTCTCTGTTCTCAGAGTTCTTTCTCTCCTGTGTCTCTCTGTTCTCAGAGTTCTGTCTCTCCTGTGTCTCTCTGTTCTCAGAGTTCCATCTCTCCTGTGTCTCTCTGTTCTCAGAGTTCTTTCTCTCCTGTGTCTCTCTGTTCTCAGAGATCTTTCTCTCCTGTGTCTCTCTGTTCTCAGAGTTCTGTCTCTCCTGTGTCTCTCTGTTCTCAGAGTTCTGTCTCTCCAGAGTTCTGTCTCTCATGTGTCTCTCTGTTCTCAGAGTTCTGTCTCTCATGTGTCTCTCTGTTCTCAGAGTTCTGTCTCTCCTGTGTCTCTCCAGGCATTGTCTGTCACATCTCTCATATGCATCTAGGGTCCAGGCATTCTGTCTTTCCTCCATCTCTCCATTTCATACATTCTAGTTCTTCTGTGTCTCACTCTGGACATTGTCTCACCTGCAGGCACTCGTGGGGTGACATTTGTAACTCACACCACCCCAGAGGTGCACAGGTAACCGAAGGTGAGGTGAGATTCAAAACTCCATGTGGCTGCATATGCAAGGGCTACGATATGTTATCTCTGCACAACACCATTAGCGAAGGAGCGATCTGTTTGTTTTCTGGTTTCTGTTTCTTCTCTGTTATGTGCGGCTTCTCTCGATAAAGTCAAACAGGCAAGATAATGTTGTGGAGAGGAGGGGGGGTTGGTCCCACGGTCCTGCACAGGTGAGCCCGAGTGCTGTTGGTAGAGACCACAGTGCCATATCCGCTTGGCTATTGCTGCTGTGCAGCTACAATAAGACCTGACGATAGCCACTGCAAATGAAAAAGATCCATTTGATAAGACAAACACACTTTTGATCCACTTTCCATACAACGGCTTTAATTCCCTCCGCCTGCGTTAGCAAACGCTTACACTTCCTGCGGCTCTGATAAAGTATGCGTGCTTACGATACCTGCGCTAAACGGCAGAACCTCTGTGCACCTGTACATGCAAAAAGTGCTGTGGAGGCCACGATCAGATAACCCCCTGCGCGCCAGAAGGGGACATCAGAGGTCGTTCAGTTCTCAGTGCCACGAAACAGTGAGCAGGCAGGGTCGGGACCCCAAACCACATCTGCTGTGCCAGGTGTCAAGCTTGACATTCCCACAGGCTCCAGCCCCTTTTTGTCTTTGGGTAGAGGTCGGGTGAGGACTGTCCAAAACCCGACAGACATTGCCTTCTTTCCCCAGGGACTCTGGCTGACCTGTGTTCGTGTCACGCCTTTGTAAGATGCCCTCTGGAAGTCTGGCCAGGCCCAGAGCTTATTGGAGCCTTTGTTGCTTTTTCAGGAGAGGGGGGAAAAAAAGAAGACCCTGCTCTGTAACTCAGAAAGGTAGTGACATGTTTAGACTTTCGGGCTCCGTGGAATAACTCCAAGAGCAGGAAGAAGACACTGTTGTTGTTTCAGCTGCTCGGTGACTGCTCTGTTTTACACTCGCTATGCTTGGAATTCTGAGGAGCTAGAGACAAGGGTCCCAAAATCCCCCAATTAAGCCAGAGGTTAGGGTCACGGGACGCCTCCCGACCTCTGACCTCTCAAAGTCTTAAACTCTGACCCTGACCCAAGCCGACGAACAGGTGACATGTCGACACTGAGGAACGATGTTTCAGCCCCAAATTGAGGTGTGGAGTTTACAGTAATGGCACAGATTAGAGACTGTGCTCTGTAAAAGGTGGATATCAGATTTGTTCTTATGCAAACAGTATTGACTAGATCAGAGGAATTCCTGTGTTAGGATGGGTAGCAAGAGATAGCATTTTGTTTTAACACAAAACTTTATTATGCACTTCTGCATAACATCCTCTAGAGGGTGTAGTTCTTCAGGAATGGGTTTACAATTTATAAATCAGGTTTTACATCACAGATTTTGTCAAAGAACTTCTTTTACACCCTGTTAATAAATATAATTTTTTTCATTATGTCACTTCTGAAGACAGTGGGTATCATTCCATACGGGAAAACAGCTGTTTCAAAGAGCCGTATTTTGTGCTGAAACAGTAATCCTGACTTCATGAGTGAGTATGTTTTCTGTGCTCAGTTCATGAAATGGGCATTTTCACTTTACTGAAACTATTCAGGTCTTCTACAGGGCCACTGTCAAGATCTAGTGATTGACTTGGTTGTGGGTGATGGGGGGGGGGGGGGGGGGTCGGGGGGTGTTGCCTCATGATTACAGAGTTGTGTTCCTCTGGTTCTGTCTAATGATTAGAGAGCTGTGCTTTTTTGGTTCAGTTTGAGGATTAGAGATCGGTGCTCTTCTGGTTCTGTTTGATGATTACAGAGCTGTGTTACTCTGGTTCTGTCTGATCATTAGAGAGCTGTGCTCCTCTGGTTCTGTCTGATCATTAGAGAGCTGTGCTCCTCTGGTTCTGTCTGATCATTAGAGAGCTGTGCTCCTCTGGTTCTGTCTGAGGATTTGAATACTGTGTTCTGCTGCATAGCCCTTAATATGCTGGAAGACACCACTGGCCACCCATCCTCATCACGTGTATTTCCTCCTCTGGAGTGTTACTGTTTCTCTTAAGTGAGAGCGTGTGAATTGGCCCTTGTTATGGGCTCAGGCAGGGGAAGATAACCCCCCCCCTTCGGAGCGCCTGTAGATTTTCTCAAAGTGCCTATAACAACAAGACAGCCCGTGACCTGGGCACACCTGCCCCCGAAGGTCACGCACCGAGACTAATCAACTCCTGTCTCCTGACGCACAGTGAAACATGGAATGCTGGGTTTTTTGCCTGGTTGACTTGTAGCAACACAAGTTGTGATAATCTGTGACAGAGAACTACTTTGATTTATTAGTCTCTCCAGTGTTAAGTCCCCCTTAATCCAGGCCTGTCTCAGGCCTTGTTTGTTAAGCGAATAATGACGATGAAGATGAAGCTGGATGTCACCAGACTTCCCTGTCAGGAGACCCCTGACCAGTCATGACTACAACAGCAGACAGGAAACAAGAAAGAAGAAAAAGAGTTGATGGAAAGTGATGAGTCCTGACACTTCACGCTGAGGTTGAATGACCATGGCTCTGCCACAATAAACACTGCTCAGGGTTGTGTGTGTGTGTGTGAATGTGTGTGTGTGTGTGTGTGTGTGTGTGTGTGTGTGTGTGTGTGTGTGACTGTGAGCGTGTGCGTGTGCATGAGCGTGTGCGGGAGCGTGTGCGTGTGCGCGTGTGTGTGTGTGTGCGTGTGTGCTTGCGTGCGTGTGTATGTGTGTGTGTGTGCATATGTGTGTGTGTGTATGTGTGTGTTCAAGTGAGTGTGTATGAAGGTGTGTGTGTGTGTGTGTGTGTGTGTGTGCGTGTGCGTGTGCGTGAGCGTGCGTGGGTGTGTGTGTGTGTGTGTGTGTGTGCGTGTGTGCTTGCATGTGTGTGTATGTATGTGTGTGTGTGCATGTGTATGTGTGTGTGTATGTGTGTGTGCATGTGAGTGTGTATGAAGGTGTGTGTGTGTGTGTGTGTATGTGTGTGTGTATGTGTGTGTGCATGTGAGTGTGTATGAAGGTGTGTGTGTGTGTGTGTGTATTTTTACATGAATTTGCATAGATGTGTGTGTCTGTCAGTGGAAGTGAGTGCTGTGTGGTTGTGCTGTGTATGAGTGTGCAGGCCTGTTGTTCTGACTGGCTATCTGCTGGGCTGGATGTGTCAGTGAAGAGGGAACAGCTCCCTCCCTGTGAAATGATACAGGTGCTGTGTTCACTTTTTCTCTGCAGCCAGAGACAAAATACTTTTCTTTTACTATCCTTAGACACGTCATGAGTTGAGAGAAAGAGTGAGAGAGGACAATTGAGGGAGAGAGAAAGCCACTACACTGCACAAACTCTACACTCTGTAAAGTCACAGATACAATGCACACAAGGATTAGTGATGTAAAAAGCGACTGCATACTGTTCACAGGAATAGGTATAGGAAGGTATAGGAAGGAAATGTTCCTATACTAGGTGTGTGAATATGTGTTCATGAGCACGTGAGTATGTAGGTGTGAATGTGTGTATATGATAGTGTATTAATGTATATGTGTATGTGAATGTATGTATATGGGTGTGTGAGTGAATGTGTGTATATTTGTGTGTGAGTGTATACGCTTGTGTGTGAAGCTTTGTATATGGAAATTTGAATGTATACCTATGTGTGTGAATGTTTGCATGTGACTATGAGTGTATACATGTGTGCATGAATGTGTGAATATGGGTGTTTGAGTGTGTGAATGTACACATGTGTGAATGTGTGTATGGGTGTGTGCGTGTGCAGATGAGCTGTGAGACTGCCTGGTCCCTCTCCTGCTTCGCTCTGCAGGTAAGCTCTGTGTTGCTTGCGTAAACATGCAGCAGGTGTTAGAGCAGCTCAGTCTCCAGTCTCTTTATAGCACCCTGATTCCAGGTGTTTCCTCCAATGAAAACCACTTGCCCCCTCGCCACCCCTCGCCACCCCTCGCCCCCCTCGCCCCCCTCGCCCCCTCACCCTCAGCCCAAGGCAGGAAGAACCTTCATACCCCGCCCCCCCACAAAAATCATCACCATGCCCCCCCTTCCCTCACCTAATAAAACACTCCAGGTGTGTTGATCAAAGGGAGCAGGCAGCTTCATTTGCATAATTGGGTCTGGTCACTGTTTGCTTTAGATAGATTTATTTAAGCTTGGCTTTCTCAATGTCAAATGTGTCAGGGAAAAAAACATGAATGATTTTTACGCCCACGCAGTTCGACAAAGCGTAAACTTTCAGTGAGGAGGTATTTTTCCCATGGGTCAGGTTTTGGGACATATGAGAGACTTTGTGAAGAGCGTGTCTTAATCAGCTGGAATGCAGTTTCATTTGGCCAGCAGGAAGCCACTGTCAGTGTCTCATAAAAATGGATAGAGAAGCACTTCACACACTCATCTAAACCACAATCTTCAGCCCAGAGTCACGCTGAAATGTTTTGTGTTTGGTGTTTGGTTGTTTGTATGTCTGTGTGCGTGTGTGTGTGAGTGTGTGTGCGTGTGTGTGTGAGTGTGTGTGTGTGTGCGTGTGTGTGCGTGTGTGTGTGTGTGTCTGACTGGGTGCTGGCTCCTATAGTACTGCATTGTATTTGTATGGATGTGAGCTGTAGAATTTGTACAGAATGGAGTTTAGTCTACAATTAATCAAAGAGTCATTGCAATCAGCCAGCAGCCACCATTATTACATTGCCTTAATCAACGTACGCTGAAAAGACTGAGTGTTTGAATCAGCCAGAGACTGCTCTTAATGCATAGCCTTCATTAGTGGGACAGAACAAAGCTTTCACTGACTGAGAAACAGTGGCAGTGTGGGCTGTGTGGGTGTAGCCAACTGATCCTGCCTAATTTGTCTCTCCCTCCAGGGACTAAGGTAAGCCACAGGACCCGGTTGTGCCTCATATTATGATGTCTATTTGAACCTATGTAATTAACCGCTTTTATCCCATTTTGACTGTGACCTTCTATGCAAACGAGAGCTGAACATGCGCTCTTCTCCAGGGATTGAATCTGCTTTGCTGGTCTTTTTGCCATCTAGTGGTGAAACAAGGTACTGTTGTTCACCGCTGAGGGATCTGCCATCTTACTCAGTCGGTCTTTCAGTCTGTGAGTAGGCAAGGGATACCACTTCAAGGACTGCTTCCTCCAATCACTGTCAAAAAGCTTCAGTAAACCTCTTCAAATGTATTTTAAACAATTAAAGATTAGACAGGTTACACAGTAAACGCTTTACACTTGGGAAATGTGTTTTTTTTTCCACCGCACTGATAATACGCAGTGAGTTCTGTTTTCTGACACGTGTTAACACTGCGTTAGTTGCTTTAGTTCCCCAGACGGTAGCTGCTGAGTCATTGACACAAATCACTGTTCTGGTTTCTTTAATCAGCTCTGCTCTTTTAATTTCGCAATCACAACAAGCAGCACTTCGCTCTGGACTATCAAGACTCCATTGTGCTTCTGCTGTTTGTAGTTTCTGATTAATGGTGTGTGTACTGGCTTGTACTTTGCTTTGCTTGGATCAGGGTATCTGCTCAATGAATGATGATGAAAAACAATAACATTTAGAAATAGACTTTTTTTTTTTTAAAGAGCAATCATTTTGGGTGTGGGAGTTACAGTTGTCTCCAGTCTGTGCCCATTAAGTGCACATTAAGCACCCATAAATGCCAAGTGGGATGCGAAGAGAGTTGGCAATAGACAGGCATAGATGCCCCAGACAGTTATAGATGGAGACATGACACGGACACAGGACTGGTGACCAGAGATGCATGGTCACTTGGGATAAGAGCATCTGCCAATAAATGTGACTGTGAATTAGCATAAAGAGCAGGGCTTGTAACCAAAAGGTTGCCAGTTTGATTCCACTGGGGTGCTGCTACTGTACCTTTGAGCAAGGTACTTAACCCACAATTGCCACAGTAAATATCTACCTGTATAAATGGATGAAATTGTGAATCTAATTCGCTCTGGATAAGAGCCCCTGCTAAATGACAATAATGTAATGTGATGTTTAAGGAGTATAACGATGAATGTTAAAAAGCTGAAACAACACCCTTGTGCATGATGGGAACAAGGCTCTGAAAGTGATAAGCAGAAGGTTCAAAATAAGAAGGCCAGCTGAGTTGAAGTCTAACTTTCACACACTCTGCAGGCAAAAAAGACAGACCTTATTTGCTGCATACTATATGTAAAGTTAAATTCACACAGGGTTTGAATCACAAGTTTGTGAATCAGGCCGCCGGTTCACTTCAGTTCTCGTAAGATGTGCCGCTCCATTGAAGCTCAGCCCTGTGAACACTCCCACTCTGAGGTTTACAGAAGGGGTGTAAAATGTAAACTCTGCGCATTGAGCAGGCTGCCTTGATAAGTGCGTCTGCAGGGCAAATAAACGCTCCGAGGGCTGAATATTAATCAGACCCAGCCTAATTCAGGAATAACAGGGCCCCGTTTCCACCGGCTGTCTCTCGTTAGCTGGCCTTTATTACCCCGTATTTTAAACACACCGGTTAATGAGTAATCTGCCGTGGAGGGCAGGCTTAGATGTGACAGATTAATGATACAGTGCAACTCTCTCTGTTTGGGCTTCAGTGGATTTAAACAGGCAGCACAAATCCAACATGCGAGAAATTTTGGAAAACGGCAGTGCTTTTGCTGCTTTATTCATGTTTGAATGAAAATAGCCAGCTGAACTGTAAATCCCAGAAACTCTTGTGGAAACATCACTGCTGATACACATGACTGGAGTGGGTCGAGGAGATTCCGGAGGTCAGCAGCGTGGTGATTGGTCATGGCTGTCTGATTAGCAGTAATTCTTGGCGGGGGGGGGGGGTGTGCTTGTCTTTTCTTGAGCCATTGACAGCTGCTTTGTCTCTGTGGCCCTTCCTGCTCATTCATTCATTCATTCACTCATTCATTCATTCATTCACTCATTCGTTCATTGACTCATTTAGTTATAAAAATAGCTGTGCTCTGATCAGTACTGTATCTGGTGTGCGTGTGTGCGTATGTGTGTGCGTGCGTGTGTGTGTGTGCGTGTGTGTGTGTGTGCGCATGTGCGTGTGTGTGTGTCTGTGTGTGTGTGGGGGGAGCGGGGTGGGGTGGGGTGGGTGTGGTAATCACATGTCCAGAAAGGTATGGAGTGAGTGTGATTCCCCATGATGACAGAGCCGTGGGAGGGCTCACCAGGGCCTGCCCGTGTCACCGCTGTCCCTCCCCTGCCTCTGCGATGAGGGAGGGTCACATCAGGACACCTCATTCAGGTACACTCCGAGGTGTCAGACAAGCAGCAACAGAATGCATTAGTGTGCAGGAGGTGTGTGATCATGGAGAGAGGCTGCAGCCACAGGTAGTGGACTGTGGGCTTGGGGTGGTCCTCACTTCCTTAATTAATCCCCAGACTGTAACTCATTAATGCGGCGTCAAACCCAAAAGTTAATGGTGCAAAGCGTTAAATGTTCGGTGTCTGGACCTTGGTTGGCTGTGTTGCATTGCATTTCGCTATGTCTTGTGTTGTGTCACATTGCTTTGAATTGCATTGTGTTGTGTTGTGTGTGTGTGTGTTATGTCATGTTGGTTGCGTTGTGGTGTGTGTATGTTATGTTGCACTGTATGTGAGTGCCAGCAGCCATCCTGTAGCACTGCACCCCTTACCTGTCAGGACAGCTGCGAGAGTTTGCCATTGCAGCAGCTTTTATGCATAACTACACAAACAGACGTCAATCTCTCATTTCACTGCCAAGCCCTACAACAACTTCTCAGATCTTTTCACCGCAACTTCAGCTGCCCTCGGTGTGCAGGAGGGAGGGACGCTTCCTGTGTCTTACCTTTTTGTCTTATGCAGAAAAGCATGTTTCTACAAACAGTGTGACAGATGTAAGCTTTCTGTCCCTCTCTCTCTCTGTCACACACACACACGCACACGCACACGCACACACACACAGACACACACACACACACACACACACGCACACGCACACACACACAGACACGCACACACACACAGGCTTTGGCATGCAACACATTCAGTCAACAAGTCCTGTTACTTTTTTGTCTTTGATATACCTGTGACATATTTTAAATATTTTATGTTGTGATATAAAACAAATGGCATGCAGTTGATTAAATAGATGAACTTGGGTTTGAAAAAAATTCAAGTCCAAACACATTTTTTTTTTTTTTTTATCACCGGAATGCAATACATTTAAATACTCTGCTTTGGAGCCTGGCTGTGGTTAGCTCACTTACGTATCTCTGAAAGGAGTGATTTGAGCACAGTTAGTTTGCTTCCTTTTGAACTTTCTTCAAAGCGAAACTCAATAGCTTGAGCATGTTCCTTTAATCCCTCGGTGTGGGAAAAAAAAAAACAACATCAGCAACAACAACAACCAGAAAAAAATCAAAAAGAACAACAAAAGCTGAGTGAGAACACAGTGGGACAATATTAAGGTAGACATAGTCGAGAAGACAGCAACAGAAGAAACGACACTCAAGAAGACAGAAACAAGAAAACAGGAAAACTCAAGAAAATAGAGGAGAAGAAAAAGACCATCATGGAGAAAGACACAGCAAAGCAAAAAGGCTCCGGTAAGATGGAAACTGAAAAGAAATATTCACTCAGAGAGACAGAAACAGAAAAGAAAAAGACACTCAGGGTTACAGAACCAGTGCAGAAGACCCTATGCAGAAGGCAGACAGCACAACAAAGGCACTCTGTTTTTACATTATTAGCATATGCTCTTTTCCAGAGTGACCTACATCAATTACAGGTTTTTACAATGTGTACCAAGGCAATTGTGGGTTAAGTACCTTGCCCAAGGGTACAGCAGCAGTAACCCTGTGGGGAATCAATCTGGCAACCTTTTGGTTATGAGTCCTGCTCCTTAACCACTATGCTACACTTCCGTTTTTAGTGTTTCCGAGCTCTTTCCGGTGTTTCATCCTGAATGGATATCCACATGCAGTTAATGGTCCCCAATTTTCAGAAACAAAGATGCATCTACCATTGAAGGATCATTCCAGTCAGATGTGCCTGATGTTTGAACAGACACATCCCTTCTTGACATCACACCCATTCCACCGTTATTGTCAGTGGGAGTAACCGGGCCAGTGGTTCCGTGTGCGAATGTGTCTGGATGCGGCTGGCTGCCTCTGAGCCTGTCGGAGCGTCAGTGACAGGGGGCTGGTGGGGGGAGGGCACGTGATGGCGCAGCTGCAGGTGAGGCGCCGAGCATTACCTGCCCAGGTGTGCGCTGACAGACGGCCTCTGTTTGCCTTGATGCCTCTCAGCCAGGCGGTGTTGCTCTGGATACTGTGTGTTGTTGGGTGGTAAACACAGGGGTACGCAGAAGGCCAGGATGACAGGTGAGCTGAGGTCCACTCTGTGTCTTAGCTACTGTCACTGCCTCTCTTCGCTCTGTTTTCATGTGTCATGGGGGGGGGCAGCCAATGGAAGAATCACATATCCCCATCTGTCAGCGACATGACTGATGCTATCTGGTCACACAAACACACACACATACACACACATACACACACACCTGCATGGACACATGCAAAGACACAGGTAGACACACACATACTCACACTCACGCATGCACATTTGCACACAAAGGCACCCACGGATACACATACATAATAGAATGAAGCACGCATGCATGCATGTGATTATACACACGCAGAAATCAACACACTATGCAAGAATTACAACTTATTGGATTGAAAGTGAAAATTAAAGTTACTTTGAATTTGACCCACAGCGGTTTTGCAACCACATAACTATATTACAAAATCTGAAATCTTGCATGTAGACCTGAATAAAAATGTAAACATAAGTGTGGCCAACTTCTTCAATTTGCTTTGAGAGAGCAGTCTGAGTGATAAGTAGATTGAGGGGGTAGAGGTGAACAGGAGAGAGAGACAGAGCGATATATAGCAACAGTATGTCAAAGGAAGATCTGGTGGAGTTCTGGTTGGTGAGTTGCTCTGTGAGACTTGCCTGTCATTACATTACATTACTTTCATTAGGCAGACTATTATCCAGAGTGACTCCCAGCACAAGAGAACAGAAGTGTATCCGTTAAAGTTAAATGAGCAACAGTGACAGACCAGGCTAACATACTCACAGACCAGTGAGTGTGAGCATTCCACTATTCAAGCCCTACCACAAGTTAACTTGTGCAACCTGACTAGACAGCCTAGAAACTAAGGGAAGCCAAGTACACACACTACCATACATCACAATCACTAGATCACAGAACTGAAAACACTTTGAGATACTACACAGCATGTAATAGTAGTAATACAAGTAGCAAGTCATAGGAGGTGGGGACTGAGGTGGAAGTGAGATACAGTCTAAAGAGGTGGTTCTTGCATTAGAAGATGGCCAGTGATTCCACTGTTCTGACCCCTGTGGGAAGTTCATCCCACCAGTGGGGGATCAGTACAGACGGGTAGTGTGTCTGAGCGGAGCAACCCCGTTGGGATGGGCCAGTCAGTTTCCCCATGGTTGCAGGGCATAGTGATCTGTCACTTTAGATTCATGTCTCCAGAGATTCATGATCCACATCCCAATATTGAAGATTGGACCTGCGAGCCTTTGAAGAAAATGAGGTTCATTAACTCCTTCAAATGCTTTTGTCAGCCCTTGCTGACATGGCGCGGTGGCCGAGTGGTAAGGCGTTGGTCTCGTAAACCAAAGATCATGGGTTCAAGCCCCATCCGTGCCTTAAAAAGACCTTTGAAGGAAGCTTGATGTTTATCATGAGCCGTGTCTCAGTCTTCCGCTGAGGTTGTATGATTCCATTGTAGTGTGTTTTGCCAAAGGGCTATATTGAAAAGGCTTTTTTACAAGTGACAGAACCAAAAATGTCAATCTGCTGCTACCATGCTAGTTAATCTTGAATAAAGCATGCACACCCATACTCGCAAACATACATACACATTGTTACACACACACACCCAGCGTGCATGCCCATACACTTACACACACTCATGCATATATACATTGACCCACACACACAAGCAGGAAACCTAATAGGCATATTTTGACAACTCATTTGATAATGGGACTCTCTGTGGTTAAGTTGTCATATTGAAAACTGAGGCAGGAGGATATTAGTGAGATTTAGCTTCAGACTGGTGGAAAAAACAATATTGGAAAAATGCACTGTATGCGTTCTGTGTTACATTTGGAATCTCATCCAATCAAAGCATGAAAACAATACGGTCTCTCTCTGCGATTTTGTTCCATGTTTTTTTTGGTGGAGTGGATTTTATAAACAGCTGTTAGTGCAGAACAGATTGCTGTAATCTCTTGATGTGACACAGTGTTCTCTGGGTGAGATTTTTCTGAATGAGAAAGTCCTGATTTGAGAGGTGTGGGTGGGAACTGGGGTGGGGTCAATGGGCCGTGTAACGTACAACACTCATTCAGAAAAACACTACCTGCTCTCTCTACCCCTCACTGGGTGGACTGCAAAGGGGACAACTTAGTCCTGGTCGCCTGAGTGCGGGGGTGGGGGGGCTGGAGGGAGGGGAGATGTGAGTCACTTATGAAAAAATGTTTCCCTGTGAAGGTCATGTGACCCTGTTTTTTTTTTCTCAATCAAGAAAACATACTGTTAGCTTCACAAACAATTGTGTTCCCAGCTTTTTTTTCCATATATGGACATTCAAAGCTTAAGATTTGTCCAATTCGCCTGTTAAAAAGAATATAAAATTTCAGAAATGTGCTTATACAGTGTCTGCTAAAAAAAAAAACAGTTGCAATGCCAATGTTGATGTTTGCCAAAACTCAAAGAAAACTATTTTATACATCAGGGACAATTTTTTTTATAAACGGAAACGGCAGGAGCAGTCATTATGTAAAAGAAAAATACAGTAGCTGCAGACAAATTATGTCTGGACCACACATGTTAAATGAGAAGACAAAAGAGCCGAGATCCTTCTTATAATTGCCTGGCACACATGTCCTGTCTGAGTCAGCTCTGAGGTCTTAGCTGAGCTATTCATTTGGGTCCTCTATGAAGACTCAAAAAGAAAAATGAAAACACTGTTTGTAGCCACTTATATTTAGTTGATGTTTTGGCACTATTCTGCAGCACTGACAAGTCAAAATAACATACCAAGCACTGATCAAACACTCTAATTCAGAGTATATAATAGTATATAATAAGTAGTAGTATGATAGTATATAATAACCTTTACCTTATCCATTTAGACAGCTGGTTTGCACCTGAGATACTTCAGGTTAAGCACCTTGCTCCAGAATACAAGTGCAGAGCCCAACCTGGGAATCAAACCATCGATGTGTTGGATACAAGCCCTGCTCTTTACCCATAACGCTGTCATGCTTTAGCTCAGCTGTTTAACTGCGCCCAATAACTGAGCCCCATAATTGTTGACCAGCTGACCAAAACGGTGACACAGTGAGTCGTGTGATGTCTGCATGATACGTGAGAATGCCACCGCCAATCAAAATCTGTGAATATGGTACGGAATGTGGACAATTGTGAGCGACCAAGTTGCTGTCCAGTGATAACTAACAGTTCTGTAAAAAATAAAGATGGAATGCAGAGAGCAAAATCACAATGACCCACACAATATAACCTACCATCAGTCGGCACCTAATTTGTATGTATACTATCAACAAAATGACAGAGCTGAAAGGCCTATCATTTCTATTGAAGGACAGAAGGAAGAGGGGATGTTTGCATACACTTTACTGCAGCAGGTGGAGCAGGAAACAGTTACAGCGTGTCAGCGTGTCAGCGCTACGCGAGATCGGAGATAATCTCTCCCGAGCGGAAGGACCCGGCCGGGCAAACCTTCGGTCACGCCGACGCTTATCGCAGCGCTGGAACCCGGCGTAACGGGACGGCCTCTGTTTTTCACCATCAAAGCGTGGAAACAAAAAAAGGAAGGCTGTGAGATAATTATTCCTTATGTGTGTGTGTGAGAGATAAAAAGAGAACAATCAGATACAAACTGAACAAAAACAGGAACACGCTTATCATTCCGATGGGAGAAGAAGTGGCTGATATGATGATATGATACGATAGTGAGGAGAGATGCGGGCAGCATGGATATGAGGCGTGAGGTTTTTGGGGAAATCAGAAGGTTAGGACTGGCTGCAGTCTGCCCCGTTTCGCGGGGTGCAGGACCCAGCTCTGGGCCTGAGAATGTTGGGCTCAGGCTCAAGGGGGAGCTGGGGGCTGTGGGCTGGGACAGGGTGAGAGCGAGGGTGCTGTGGTGATACTGTGCGATTTGGGGGAAATCGGAAGGTTAGGACTGGCTGCATTCAGCTCTGGGCCTGAGAATGCTGGGGTGGGGATGGGGGCGAGGATGCTGCAGTCGACTCATTGGCTCTGCTCCACCTCCTTGCCCTTCTCAGAAGGTGATGTAACCGAGAGCACGCTGAACATTTAATCCGCCTGCATCTTGGAGCTTTTGTTTTAAATAAGTGATAAGGGGCGATGGGCCAACCCAAGACAGGTTTGCCACTGTGGCAAACATGAATTCCTCATTCATTTATGTGATCATCTGATATGAATGCACACACTCACATATGCGCTCTTGAACACATGCATACACAAGTATACACACACAGTAACATCCTTTCTCAAGCTCACTAAAGAACAGCACCTCACACACACACACACACACTAAATCTCCGGCCTCCCCTCAGTCCTAAACTCAAATCATTGGTCTGGTCCTCACTGTAAATTCACAGCATTGGCCCAGTCTCAATGTGGAGTAAAAACACTGGCCCAGTCCGTAGTATAAACTCAGTGTAAACTCAGAGCATTGGCCCAGTCTTCAGCATAAACTCAGCATAAACTCAGAGCATTGGCCCAGTCCGCAGTATAAACTCAGTGTAAACTCAAAACCTTGGCCCAGTCCGCAGTAGAAACTCAGCGTAAACTCAGAGCATTGGCCCAGTCTGCAGTGTAAACACGGTGTAAACTCAGAGCATTGGCTCATAGGTTGAAGAACAGCTACACAACTAAAGCTCAGTCAGAGTGTCTGCCTCTGGTATCCTCTGTCCCCTCGGTGTCGACAGCAGCTGTCCTCCTGAAATGCGGCTGTTTTGCTTGCCCTGAAATGTACCAGTGCATCCTTGAGAAGCTTGTGTACAGGGACTGAGGGGCTTTTCCGCATGCATTTGATCCCCGCACTTGAGTCACATTCTGACCAATTCCTCGTTGGCTCTATCTGCACCGAGAGTGACATGCTTCTGCGTGCCGCTTAAAATCGCTGTCAATCTGCAGTACTGCCCAAACGTTTCAACTTGACAGCGGAGTGCCCCCGCTCCCCCACCCCTCCCCTTCCCTCGCTCCCACGCGGCGTTGCGTAAGGATGGAAGAGTGGCGGGTCTGAGAGCACTGCATATTTCTGTGACGCGCTCCAGTCGCCGTAGTTACCGTCCGCTGTGGGGGCGAACCTGCGCGGGGTGTGGTGGCCGCCGCTGCTGTTGTCGCTGATCGTGGGCTCCAGGCTCACTCTGTTGGGCTGGTACGTCTCCGCCTCCCTCCTCTGCTTCACTGGGGCTTTGCGTTGATTCCCAGTGGGTGCACCCTTAATGCAGAGCTGAAAAAAGGCACCACTCTCTCTCACAATTCATGTGTTTTCATGGACGGATGGACGGATGGGTGCAGGAACAGAGGTTGGTTTGGGATCTGGAGGAGGCAGGGGAGAGAGAACACAAGCCCTGCTGGATAAGAGCCAGCCTCAACCCTCCCCCCACCCCACGCTGACCCCCTCTTGTCAGACAAAGTGTTCCTGTTCCCGTCCATTACACCATCTCTGTCCTTTTTCTGTAAACTGCAGACTCCACTGCAGTACCTGATGGTAACTCTCTCTAACACACACACACACACACACACATGCAAGCAGTGTGTGTAGGAAGAGTGAGACACTAGTGACAGTTGATGACAGATGATGTTGCATGTACGAGCATTTGAGTGTGAGTGAGTGAGTCTGAGTGAGCAGTTCTGAGTAAACGAGTGAGACAGCTTTCCCTTCCGTGCAGTTGCGAGTCCTCCACTGCACTCGGACCTCCACACAGCAGAGGAGAAGGCAGGAAACTGGGTCAGATCGGCTCCTTCCCCTCCTCGTCTGGAACAGGGGCCTGGTGATTCCAGCACCGGTCACCAGGGACCCTCTACCCATACCCGTGTGAGCAGGAATGTGGGGGCCAACTCTTCTCAGCTCAGACCCCCAGGAAAAAGGAGACGGAAATTCGCCAGCGACTCCGGAGGCCCCTGGAGACATGGGGCATGCCCCTTCCTCTCTCACTCCTCTCCTCTCTTCTGGTACCAGAGCCCCCCCCCCCCCACCCCCACCCCTCCCTGTGGTGTCAAAGCAGAGCCCCAACTTTCCCAGAGTGGGACGGCCTGCTGTGGAATGTTTCACACAGGGTCAGGGGACCAGGCCTTCGGGGAACGCTGGGGAGGGCTGGAGGCATAGTTTACCCAGACTGCACACAGCACTGCTACTACAAAATGAGCCATGCACGCATAACCACACACACACACACACACACACACATATATATGCACACACACACACACTGCTCACACACATATGCACACGCATGAACATGTGTATACATGCGCACACAGACACACACACGCAAACATGCAGGCAGTAACTGGCAAATACATGCCTCAAAAAATTCTAAATTGTAATACATAGGTATAGTGCGGCAATATGACATACCTTACCGTAAGACTGCAAGGAAAAGTGAGATGCAGTCTGAAGAAGTAGGTCTTCGGTCTGTGATGGAAAATCTCCAGTGACTCCACTGCTCTGACCGCTATGGGAGGCTGGCTCCACCGCACTGGGGCCAGAAGGAGAATTTGGGGATGTTGTTGCCCAGCCCAGCAGCAGCATTCTGTATGATCTGCAGGGGTCTGATCGCACAGGCAGGGAGGACAGTGAGGAGCAAGCTGCAGTATACCAGCTGGCAGAGAATCAGGGCCTGGTAGCTGTGAGTATGCACTCACGCACATGCACACATACACACACAGACACACACAGACACACATACATGCGTGCACACACACACAGACACACACAGACACACATATACGCACACACACACACACATACACACACACACACACACACACACACACACACACGCACACATACACACACACACACACACACACACACACACGCACACATACACACACACACACACACACACACACACACACATACACACACAGACACACATACATGCGTGCACACACACACAGACACACACAGACACACATACATGCGCGTACACACACACACACACACACACACGTCTTTTACGCTGACTATTCACTCACTGATGTTGTTACTTGTTAGCTGCTTCATTTTGACATGTGACGTGTGTGTGTGTGTGTGCGCACAAGCACGTGCATCTATGCATTACCAAGATAATGGTCTTGGTTGAAGAGTATAAGAATGAGCTCTCCTCTGTGGTCTTACTCCTGTAGGTATACCTATCTACGTCACCTGCCCAGAAACAGACCTGCCCTCTGTCTCTCAAACGCAAATCAGCTTCACTGATTTAACCATGAACAGAATCATGTGGCCAGAGCATGTTATGGCATTACAAAACAGAAACAACAGAAATAATGATAATAATAATTGTGTCTCAAGGGGTGCATACTACATAGAGTATGTATACAATGTTCATTATATATAATAATTATTATATATATTATATATAATAAATATGTGTGCCTCAAAGTGTGTTTATTCTTCTTTCTCTTTTCTCACAGTTTCATCTCCTTACTTTTAATTTTTTGTCATTATGGCTTTTCTTGCCCAGACCCTCACACCTCTTCTCCTCTTCCTCTTCCTCCTCTTCCTCCTACATCAGCTGCTGAAACATGGCCGGATCTGTCCACTATGACTCCATTTTCTCTGCTTCTTCAGTACTGTCTCTTTCTCTTTCAATCTTTATTGCTCCCTTTCCTGTTTCTGTCCTTTCTCTTGTTCCTCTCTCTCGCCCTCCCTCTCTCTCTCTCTCTCTCTCTCCCTCTCTCTCTCTCTCTCTCTCTCTCTCTCTCTCTCTCTCTGTCGTTCCTCCTCTCATCTGTAAGTGGTCTGCTGGTAATTCATGCTTGATGAATATCCTAATGAATATGTTCCTGTCATATTGGCTCAGTGAGCCATGTTGCCTGGGAAGACACCAGTAAGGACAATGGTATGAATGGGGGTGGGGTGTCGTGAGGGGGGTGCTTTGGGACTTGAACAATGAGAGAATAATAAGGAGTACAATGGCATCTATTCCTTCCTCCTCTCCGTCCAGAGAAGTCTTCTGCTCAGCACCTCCCTCCCAAAATGCCTGAGATGGTGTGTGAGTGTGTGTGTGTGCCTGTGTGTGCATGTCATAGAGTTTTCCGTGTGTGTGTGTGTGTGTGTGTGTGTGTGTGTGTTTGTGTGTAAAAGTGTTTTGCTTGTGTGTGTCTGTATGTGTGTGTGTGTGTGTGTGTGTGTGTGTGTGTATGTAATAGTGTTTTGCGTGTGTGTGTGTGTAATAGTGTTTTGCGTGTGTGTGTGTGTGTGTGTGCATGTAATAGTGTTTTGCGTGTGTGTGTGTGTGTGTAATAGTGTTTTGCATGTGTGTGTCTGTATGTTTGTGTGTGTGTGTGTGTGTGTGTGTATGTGTGTGTAATAGTGTTTTGCATGTGTGTGTCTGTATGTGTGTGTGTGTGTGTGTGCGTGTGTGTGTGCATGTAATAGTGTTTTGCGTGTGTGTGTGTGTGTGTGTGTGTGTGTGTGTGTGTGTTTGTGTGTAATAGTGTTTTGCATGTGTGTGTCTGTATGTTTGTGTGTGTGTGTTTGTGTGTAATAGTTTTTTGCATGTGTGTGTCTGTATGTGTGTGTTTGTGTGCATGTAATAGTGTTTTGCGTGTGTGTATGTCTGTATGTTTGTGTGTGTGTGTGTGTGTGTGTGTGTGTGTGTGTGTGTGTGTGTGTGTGTGTGCGTTTTCTCTCCCCTCTCTCTGCTGCAGGAGTAAACCCTCATTCTGGTGCAGCCTCCTCCTCTCTGGGCCTCATTAGAATCAGCTAGCCAGGTGGAAGGGCTGGTCCCAGTCCTCACTTACCCCCTTTCCACCAACGCAAACTAGGTGCTAGTTCTGGGCTGGTGCCAGTGCCAGTTTGGAGTTGGTTCAACTTGCAATTTTCCTAAGAACTGGTTTGCTTTTCCACGGGCTAGAGAGCCACCACAGAGCCACGTCATTACGTCACTGTATACTAGGGTGACCATTCGTCCTCTTTTTCCTGGACAAATCCTTTTTTTTGGACCTAAAAAATGCATCCCAAAAAGAGGACATTTCTGGGAAAAAGAGGACGTATGGTAAGCCTAGTATACAGTGACGTAATTTACATTTATTCATTTAGCAGACACTTTTATCTAAAGCAACTTACATAGGTTACAGTTCTTTACAATGTTACCCATTTATACAGCTGGATATTTACTTTGGCAATTGTGGGTTAAGTACCTTGCCCAGGGGTACAGCAGCAGTGTCCCAGCGAGGATCGAACCGGCAACCTTTTGGTTACGAGTCCTGCTCCTTAACCACTATGCTACACTGCCGCCCATCACCGCCACCATAGAGCTACGTAATCACGTAGCTCTATGGTGGCTGACACTGGATCAGAACTGATGACATCAGGACTTGGTTCTCCTGTGAGGTAGGGAGGAGGGAAGTGTTTCCAACTTGGTGATTGTGTTGCCAGATGTAGCGACAGCGTCCCAGCCATGTTTACCGATAGAAGTCACTCATTTTTAGTTTTTTTATTACCAAGTTATTAAACAAAAACAGTATGCATTTACTGTGCTTACCAGACTGGAGTGCTGAAAAAGGATAAACACCATTCCCCTCTGGGTAACCTCCAGCCCCAGCAGCTGCTCCCTGTGAGAAGACTCTCAGAGGGCACTGTGGTGATTTTTTTTTTTTTGCTTTAAAGACATGGTGATGCCAGGGGGGGAGGAGGAGGACATGAGGATGGGGGGTCTGTCACTGTCTGGGTACTGATTCTGAATAATGGAGCTTTTCCCACTCACAGTGTCCCAATACCACTGTAAAGGAGCAGTTTTATCTTCTCTGACAGAGACAAAAAATAGGAGATTGGAGAAGGTGGGGGGGGGGGGGGGGGGGTACTAAAGTGACCTCATCATGGGAGAGAAGCCAAGGAGCTCCCCAAGGTATAGCACTGTAGGGGGAAGGGGGGGTGTGATTTAGGAGAGTTTTTGTCTTATTCAACAAGGTGCTTCAGTTTCCAGTCCTTTGCCAGTTCAAATCGAACTTTAAACTGGCGAGGGATTGGAGGGGGGGGGGGCATCCCAGCATAGAACTTCTCTTTTCTCTTTGTTTTTCCCTCCACAGCTCAGCAGAGGAATCAGAACCATCACGTGATTGATCCTCGATGGTGATGTTTATGATGACATAAAGGGGTCAACCCTGTTTTTTTTTTTTCATTTTTTCATTTTTTTTTCATCTGTCATTTTTAGAGAAAGCATGGCATTGTTCTCCGTGGGTGAGCATGTAGTCAGCAGTAGTGGTAAAAGCTACCAAGGGGATGCCATGGTGTGATTTCAGTTGGCCGAGGTTTTCTGTTTTTATGGTTCACTTCGGAAAATGCACTATGGTCTATGTACAGAACTTTGTGATAATCTTGATTGTAAAAATGTACTATTACAAGTAGAGTTTGATTGAGTGACTGAAAGCTGCCAGACCCCTCTCTTTGGATTGGTCTTGGTGCAGACCAATGGGGTTTCTCCAGCAGTTATGCCTGCCCCATTAATGAAACCGGTCTTTCCCTCCCTCCGTCTCCCTCTGCCCTCTCTTCTCCCCTTCTCTTTCACTCTGTCCCTTTTCTCCCCTTTCTCTCTCCTTCCCTTCTCTCTTTCCCTCTCCATCTCCCTCTCTCTGCCTGCTTATTTGCTCTCTTCATCTCTCTCCCTCCCTTTTTTCTCTCTCTGTCCATTTCTCTCTCTCGCTCTGAAAGGGAGACTGTAATTGACAGACAGCAGGCTTTTAGCACTTGAAGGACTCTTTGTTGGTGCTGTTGTGTTTGGCTTGTTGGTGGAAGGCCCCCGCTTGGTGGGGTCTAAACGGCTGACATGGACTGGTTGTTTGTTAACGAGGAGAATGGAGTTTGGGGGGGGGCTGGGTGGGCTTTGGAATGAATTTGTGATGAAAATGCCTGTGAGAAAAGGCCATTCTGCCACGGGTGTGGTGTTTGCCCCCCCCCCCCCCCCATTACAATTCAAGACACACGGGTGACAAAAGCGGAGGAAACGCTCCAGCATCCCTCGGCGTTTACACGTGCTCACACACACAGGACTGAGGGGAAGAGGATGCTGTGTGTGACAGAGAGCGAGCAAGAATGTGAGTGTGAGACAGAGGGAAAGAGGGTGTGTGTGTGTGTGAGAGAGGGATAAAAAAGTGTGTGTGTGTGTGTGTGTGTGAGAGAGAGAGGGAAAGAGGGTGTGTGCGTGTGTGAGAGAGAGGGAAAGCAAAAGAGTGTGTGTGAGAAGAGGGAAAGAGGGTGTGTGAGAGAGGGATAAAAAGAGTGTGTGTGAGAAGAGGGAAAGAGGGTGTGTGAGAGAGGGATAAAAAGAGTGTGTGTATGTAAGATAGAGCAAAAGAGTGTGTGTGTGTGTGTGTGTGTGTGTGTGTGAGAGAGAGAGAGAGAGAGAGAGAGTGAGCAAAATTGAATATGAGGGAAAGAGTGTGTTTGTATGTGTTTTGTGTGTATGTGAGGAAGAGGGAACGAGAGAAAGAGAGAGAGAGAGAGAAAGAGTGTGTGTGTGTTTAAGAGAGAAAGAGTATATGCGAGAGAGACAGGGAGAAAGAGAGACTGTCAGACAGACAGATGAACCCTGGTTCGTGTGAAAGGCTTGTTTTATTCGGTGTTATTTTTGCTCTGTCACAGTCAGTCCGTCCCCTGGGTCGGATATTTCCCTCCCTCCCTCTTTATTTCTGTCTCTTTCCCCTTCCCTGCTTTTTCCCACAGAAGTCACATGCGCCTCCTGCCCGGAGACGCCACCCCAGCCTCGGTAACGGGGCTAATTAGAGCTGCCCCACATTCACCCACAGAGGCCTGATCTCCAGGAAAGGATTGCCACCACTGCCTTCCAAGCAAGAGCAGTGTGTGTCAATGTATGGTAGAATATGCAGGAAAATACATAAAAAGTGTAAGTTATTTTAATAATGTGAATTGTTGCGATTGTCATGTATGCCATGCCATTTTAACACACACATATTCTGTGTGGTAATCATATGTTTACTAGTGAGGTTGATTACACCAGCATGGATTAGAAAATATATAGATATATGTATACATGTACACATACAGTATGTTTTATTAATTAACATTGATACAATATATTCTGTCCAAACTGACCTGCATATACGGTGTTGTAAGCATCATCATCTCTGTGCATTATATACATGTGCACATGCACACTGTGTGGTGTTATATCTGTTGTACTGTATATTCAGGTCAAAGATGGATGTCCAAACAAGGTAAAGTGCTATAGTGGGATTTCACAGTACACTGCCAGGGGGCGGAGAGGGGGGATCCAAAGTCCGGGATGGCCCTGTTTAATCCCCCTGACTGCGCGTTAAAAAGTTACTGACGGCGCTCGGTTCCTGCGGCGTGAATTCACACTGAGCGGCTGGCCAGCTCCTCTCCTGGTTTCTCTGAGGGGTCAGGGTCAGGTCTGGGTCATTTAGCACGGCTTACACACGATGTAAACATCACTCTGCAGGGCACTGTTTTTACTCTCCGACTCGCGTACCGCTATTCGCCATTCGGAAACTGTAGCTCATTCTGTCCATCATTTACCTTGGTAGAGATAAAAAGGAGACAGGGAGGGAGAAAGAGAGAGAGAGTGTGTGTGTGTGAGAGAGAGAGAGAGAGAGAGAGAGAGAGAGGGAAAGAGAGAGAGAGAGAGAGAGAGAGAGAGGGAAAGAGAGAGAGAGGGAGAGAGAGAGAGGGAGAGAGAGGGAGAGAGAGGGAAAGAGAGAGAGAGGGAGAGAGAGGGAAAGAGAGAGAGAGAGAGGGAGAGAGAGAGAGAGAGATGTGCGGTGAGAAAAAGGTCAGCGGTCATGGAAGAGAGAAAAAAAACGACAGCGGTGTCTCGTGCCTGACCGTTACCCTGCCTGTCATGAGGTCTCGCTCCACCAGAGAGCAAAATGCACATGGAAATTGACAAAACAAGGTTTAACTCACACACTGGAAAATGAGGTGTCAAACTCTGCTCATGCTCTCCATTCACTAAAACTGTGTCACGTTTGGTTGGGAAAGGTTTAGAAGAATTTGAGCTCCGAGCCCTATTGTGAAAAAGTGAAACACTTTAAAGCGTGGCTCAAAAGCGTGAATAGATTTATAGCTCTTTATACTGTAAAATGTACGTCAACTTCACTGTGTAGTTCTGCTATTTTGTATAGATAATGCATAAGCAGTGACAGGAATGTACACAGTTGTAAAATATGTAGGTCAGGTTGCCAGTTCAGTTCCCTGTTGGGGCACTGCTGTTGGACTCTGGGGCAAGGTACTTAACCCGAATTGCCACAGGAACTATCCAACTGTATAAATGCATAGCACAAAAATTACACGCTGTTGAAGTTTTTCTGGGTAAGAGTGTCTGCTAGGCAAGCGTATGTTTCTTATGTTTTACAGTTTTTTTTTTCCTTTTTCCATTTTCTACCCCATTTGGAATGGCCAATTCCCCAAATTCTGGAATGTCCAATTTTCAATCCCATTGCACAACCCTCACTGTCAATCCGGGAGAGTGTGGACAAGCATGTGCCCTCCTCCGAGACACGTGATGTCAGCCGCTGCTTCTTTTCACACTACGATCCACAAGCTAAGCTAGCACAGAGATGAGTCGGAGAAAGACATTTCATATGCAGCTTTGGCACGTGGACCACAGGTGCCCGATCTACCAGCAGGGGTCGCTGTTGCTAATGGGACCGAAGCCCCTGCCGACGTACCCACCCCTATCCCCGACGGAAGGAAGCCAATGTGTTCCGCCTGTGAGCTCCCGGTCACTGTCAGCTAGTGACACGGTCGGGTTCAAACCCAGGCCGTAGCCTTCAGTCTACGCTGAGAACGAGTGCTTTTACCAACTGAGCCACTCGGGAGCCCCCTGTTGTTTTAGTTTTTTTTTTATTAAGAGGCAGACATGTCTTAGGATGTGGATATATCTGTGCACAGCACTAGGGTTTACACAGCCGCCCAGCTCCCTCTTCTTTCCAACAGGTTTATGGCTCTTTATTCCATGGCTATGAATGTGCATGCATATAACTCTGACAGCTCAAGCGTGTGTACGTTAAAAGTGCCACATGCAAATGTGTGTAGTGTAGTGTGTAGTTGTCTGAGTGTGTCTGTGAGTGTGAGTCTGTATAACTGTATGTATGAGTATTGTAGGCATATGTGTGATGTGTGTGTGTGTGTGCTTGTGTATGCGTGTGTGTGTGTACATATGCACAGCCGTATTCACTTGCATGTTTGCTTTGGGGGGACAGCCACCAGCACCTGTTGCTCTGTCTCTCCAATTCCAGGTGGTGCGATTTTGCTGCTTGTTTTTGGAGATCTTTTCCCACATGAACACGGCCCCCCTCTCCCCGGGAGCCACGCTGGCTTTAATGGTACACTTTATTGATCCCCGTGGGGAAATTCGTCTTCTGCATTTGCCCATTCGAAGCAGTGGGCAGCCGCAGTGCGGCGCCCGGGGACCAACTCCAGTTCTTTTGTCAGTGCCTTGGTCAAGGGCACTGACAGGAGTATTAACCTTAACATGCATGTCTTTTTGATGGTGGGAGGAAACCGGAGCACCCGGCGGCCTAACCACCCGGCCTAACCACTGAGCCACCATGCTGCCCTAATAGACAGTTATTATAATGCACAGTTATTAGCCAATTAGGAGGGGATGGGGGTGGGCCAGGGGGCTCTCTCCACCCTAGCTGTCCGCTAATCGTTTGAGGCACCACAAATTCGTCACCCATCTTTTACTGCATTCTTAAGGCCACCCATGAGATCAGTAGTGCCAAAGAAGCAAAAATGTCATCATTTTTTTAAAAGGCACACAACATTGCATCCAGAGAGTTGCCATGCCAACCACAGGAGGCAGCAATTCGTTTTTTAATATACTGGGGTTTTTTTGGTGGTGGAACGGGAGATGGTCATGTGACCAGCATGTTTAAGGTTCACATCCAAGGTATGGCACAGATGCATTTAACCTGACTTCCTTCAGTGAACATCCAGAAGGTAATATATCTGCCTATTATTATTCATAGTATCCTTGGCATTGTCCCAAATGGATAATACCAAGTTGACATAGTGTAAATAGGCAAAGGGGCAACTATTAAGGGAATTCATAAATTTAAAAAAAGAATGATCCGTCATGAAACGCATGCAGGGGAGGGGTTCAGCAGCTCCATGATGCGGTCTGAATGGGCTCTGCTGCCCTAAAGAGGGAAAACAGAGCAAGGCCTCCTGCTGCATCTGTTTTGCGTTATAAACAGACTCCCCTGCAACACCTGTCTGAAACACTCAGCGCACCCCCCTCCTATCAAAAACACGCCCTTGCCACCTCACTGGACGGTCATGCAGCAGCTGTCTGAAGGTGGGAGCAGGGGTTTCCGCGGAAGCTGATGCACGATCTGTCCAGCTGACCCCTGCCCCCTTCACTCCTGTAAATGTCAACAGCAGCGGAGGAATCCCTCCTCTCAGCTGCGCAGAAACGGCAGGAGATCTCCTGGAACCAGCGACCATAAAAAAATCCCCCCCAAACCCTCCTGACATTACTGATCATGGGCCTAGGACGTGTACGGCTCTGCAGGGAATACTGCATGTTCCGAGTGCTGAGTATGGGAGAGAGAGACAGAGATGGAGAGAGAGTGACACAGACGGACAGAGAGACAGACAGAGATAGGTGGATAGAGAAAGACAGAGAGATGGAAAGAGAGAGAAATGGAGAGAGAGAGAGTGATAGAGAGAGAGTGAGACAGAAATAGAGAGAGACAGAGATGATGAGACAGAGATAGGTGGAGAAAGAGAGACAGAGAGATCTGGATAAAGAGATAGAGAGACAGGGAGAGAGAGACAGCGAAAGTCTGAAATCCCAGGACTCTGACTTATTATGCCCCCGTCTCCCCCCTTTTCCACAGTGTCTTACACCCCAACACTGGCATTGGCTGTGCTGAATCATTCCACACTCCACACTCCCCCACACCCACCCACCCCCTTCTCAGTCAATCTACTGTCACCTCCCTCATCATGCCCCCCCCAGACCAAATCCTGCCCAACAGCAATTCCTGTACGCCAGCCCCAGGTGTCACATTGTATTTCCGTACCAGAATGGCGTGGGGCACGCGGTCGCAGGGCGACCTCACGGGCCGGTCTGCAAGGCTTCTGAACGGCTCCTACCCTGGTAGGGTGGAAATCACCAAGTGGCCAACAGAAATTTCCCTGCCAAGCTGGGTGTCCACGCAGAAGGGAGTCAGTCACATGGCAGCAATGGGGCCTGACCATAAGACACAACTGACTGCAAAGTTTTTGTTTTCTTTTTTAACGTAAAGATTAGGTGTGAGAGGCGTGTCATCCTCTCCCCACTTACTCTCACCTTTACACAGGACAACTGATATAAAAATAAAAGTTGACATATTGGGTGATGTTTTTAAATGTTATTCTTTACTTTAATCTGCCAAGGCAAAGCGAGGGGTAGCCCTGCCCCCTGTGCTTGGTATGAGACTGCCTGCAAAGCGGGAGTCAGGCCCTGGGCTACGAGTGTAACAGTACCACTGTGGATGAGAGCTGGCCCTTGGCTGACGGCTGATAATTTCACCCAGCCGTAGTGTTGGCAGGGTTGGGGGGGGGGGGGGGGGCATGGACCTGGGAGAGCAGACGGGTCCTTCACTCTTTCCCTGGGAGCCCATAAGCCCATGGGTGGCAGTGTAGCATAGTGGTTAAGGAGCAGGACTTGTAACTGAAAGGTCATGCTGGCTTGATTCCCCACTGGGGCAGTGCTGTTGTACCCTTGGACAAGGTACTTAACCACCAAATTAACTCAGTAAATATCCAGCTGTACAAATGGATAACATCGTAACTGATGTAAGTCGCTCTGGGTGAGAGCGTCTGCTAACTGCCAGTAATGTATTATAATGTAAAAAGCACTGGTTCGAGAGTGAGATGGGGAGAGTGTGAACGCACTCTGCCTTCACCTCCACCACCTATCCCAGCATCTCCTCTGCTCCGTATCACCGATGCTCAAAAGGCCAGAGCACAGGGCGTGGTCAAGGGCGACCCAAACGAGAGAGAGGAAATCCCACTTGTCCTCAATTGCTCCCTCTAACTGAGTGTTCATGGTTGGTTCATGTTTCACATTGATCAGATCGTGGAGTTCCTTTCATCTGACACCCCAGAGGATGTGTTCGCGTGGGACCTCTCTCTGTGAATTTCACAAGAGTTCCTTTAAACCACAGTGGAACTGAAAAACTCCCCATTTTTAACCACATTCACCACAGATGGTATTGACTTTTACTGCTTGAATGACATAATCAACCAACCACTGGTTTTATCAGGCCAAGTGATTATGGTGCCTTTCATGGACAGGAAACGTGACAGTCAAAGCTGGCTAGGGTCCAACACTCAAACTAATCCAAAAAATCTCGATACTTATCTGATTATGAAGTGGCAACTGACAAGGGCGAAAATGCTAATCATTTTATACTGATAACCACATCACTCCTCACTCACCTGTATTGGGATGCAGTCCAATATTTAATTCCATTCACTGATTGTTTTTTTTCTCTCAGATATAAACCGAAAGTCTTCCTTTTTACTGAAGACAGAGGAGTTTTATCTGAGGCATGTGTGGGATAAAATCTTGCAGTTGGCTGCATTAAATGATTTTGATCATGGCTTCTTAGGAATGGCTTGGTCCATAGACAATCACTGCTTTGAAAATGTAGATTTTGCTGTCATTTTATTTAATTTATTTTTTATTTTTATTTTTTAGTGAAACCTGTGAAAGAGCAGTTTTTGATTGCTCACTAATAGACAAATTCACATAGATCACATTCCTTCTGATGAAAACTGGTCAAAATATAATTTCCAGATTAGGTAACATTTGTCATATTTAGACATACCTGACAGCTGGATGAAATTGGAATTCATAGGAAGCTATTCAGTGAAAAGAAGCACAATTTAGTTTCTGGATGTTCAAAAACCTGACAGGCACACATGATTTCCAAGTCAAATATAGGCATAAATCGAGACCTACACATATTAATGTTAATCAATACTGATAATTATGATAGTATCAATAATTACCATAATAGTTAAGGAACTAACCACAATACTAATACTAATTCTTCGCATTAAAATTCCACAGTCTGACATATATGCACGCATGTTTACTTGTATACTAACAAGCATAAAACTGTTTTTTTAAAGCCTGTATACAACTAGTGCAACTGTCCCACGCTTGACGAACGGAGCTGCCGAAGTTGCGCGCTCTGTCAGCGCGAGGTCTCCGCTGAACCGATGCGAGATTACAGCGCGCGAGGGGAGGCGCCTCTGGAACGCGGCTCGAGTATATCGCGCAGCGCAGGCACGCCGCGACTCCACTCAGTACAGAGTCCCGGGACCTCGCTGGATCTACCCGAATCGGGCTATTTTCAAGCACTGGGATAGACAAAAAGAACCTATTATTTCTTCACCTTTACTGGACGCCAAAGTTGGATTATTTGATTATATCAAGACGGGATTTTGTGCTACTGTTGTCGCACGGATCCCATTATCACCTTGACCGAATAAATTATCCAAGTTTCGGCATATATATTCAAATCCACGAAGCGGTCTTAATTTCTTTTATACTGAGAACAGCTGCCAAATTGAATGTCCATTCCTATTTACACACTGCGTATATTTAGAATAGCGGTAAATTATCAATGATAGTGCAATTTTTAAAATGACATAATTATCTATTCCCGGTAAGGTGTGTGTCTTTTTCATTGGGTATTTCCAACACAGTTATGCAGATTTGAAAAAAAAAATGTTGGTCTGTCGCCAGTTTAAATATTATCAAAGTAACAAGAGTAGGAGCAGAAGGAAGGTATACAGCCAAATGTGAATTCAATGCGGGTAGAAGACCGAATGAACCACCGCCAAACTCCCTGCAGTACAACCTACAGCGTGGATGACGAGCACTGAACCTGCAGCACGGGGTATCCTCTCAGAGGGATGGTACTGAATTCCCAGCGGCCAGGAGCAACTTTGCCGCTCCTACAGAATAACAGCTTGGTTTTGTGCAACTTGAAATTTAAAGGAGATGACAACCGCGCCGTTCTACTTCCTCCTCTGCACCTTGCTGCTGCCGATTGCCACTGCCGAGGTAAAACAGTAAACGGCATTTCGCAAGGTGGATACGCAGTAAATATGAGGCTTAATGGAGTGCTCCATTGTGTGTGTGCGTGTGTGGGTACGATGTGTCATATGTAGCCTACTGTTACTGAGTTCCACAGAAAGAAAAGAAAAAAATGCAACCATTCAAGCACAGAACACGAAGTTACTGTGAGAACATAACCTTCCAGACACAGCATTAAAATACCGTAGCACCGTAGTGGGTCTATGCTTTGCACAATGAACACAACGTTTCGCACGCTATGTTGCGCAAGGTTCATTCGTAGCTATCGCTCGTTCTGTTCTGTGGAGATTGTCATAGTGCACCACTATCGTCGTTCGCACAACGTCAAGCTCTTACAACACCGCTGTTACCTGATCTGTACAATTGCAAAAGCGCAAAACCTGACAGCCTTCGGACACGTGCAGGACCTCTGTATTTCAATACCAGCTGCTGCTGATGAAACGCAGTTTATTTTAACCCACGCTTGTGCATTACGCACAGCAATGAAATTGAATTTACTCATGGTGCAATGTATCACGTATGCGAACTTGTAGAATATGCCACATAGAATATGCTAGTTTGAGGTTTCTCTACTAAACATTTTTTTTTCTTATTTATCAAAGTTGGGCTCTAGGGGATTTCAACGAATTGTCCATTCTTCAGAACGCGTACAGATAGCTAGCGTTTTTCTGTTTGTGTTGCCTGCTTAATGCTCTTAGAAAACCTTGTAATTACACACCTACTATCGCTGGACTCGGCAACAAGTGTCACTGTGGCGGTCCATTGCACAGCCAAATTCGTGGGGCATGAGTGCGACTCTTCAGCTGATCAAATCGCTTAAAGTGGAAAAATGAAAAGCATCGCAAGCGATTTTCAACAGGCAACAATAATCGTATTCAAGTGGTCCTAAACATTGTTTCTGGTTTTCCCTTTTTTCCTTCCCTAAGGAAGTCCCGATACCCCAGGAATTGATCGAAAGGCTGTCTAACAGCGAAATCCACAGCATCAGCGACCTCCAGCGGCTCCTGGAGATAGACTCCGTAGGTAAATTCCTCCTCTTAACTTGCTCTCTTGTTCTGAACTTTGATCAAAACCAACCCCTTGTGTTTTCTTACAAACGGGTGTCCCTCCGTTTTTATGACTACGTGAGAGCGATGTCATAACTCAGCAAGGTCAGACAGAGGAGATAGCATGCGGAAAGGGCAAATACCAAAGCAATAGAAGCTAGAGTCCAGCAGAAGCACAAAGGTAGGCTATTTCCAAGCGTTTGGCATAGAGTTTGACAGGGGGTTACAGTGACGAAATTATAAGAGCACATTTAAATACCTCGCCGGCGTTTCTCAATAGATTTTTTTCTATTTTTTTCTGTTGCCAGCATTGCGAAAACCTTACGCTGCACGCACCCCCAGTCTGTAAATATTATGCATCTACATTATGTATCACCTGCTGCTAAGAAATGACTGATCGTGTCCCGCCGCTCCGCGGGCCAGTGTGACCGTCGGTGACAGATGTCAGATTTCGGCGGGATTTCGGCAGATGAGAAATTGCGCAGCTGTGACTGCGTTAACCAACCAAACAAAATAAACGCACATCGAAAACAAACAAGCATCGTACATAACACGCTCGAAGGTCGCTCTATACAGACATCCCTGACTTACAGCTCTGCCAAGCCGCATTGCCTGACTGGCATTGATAAGAAAAACGAGATAGGGTGAGTCACTGAGAGAAGTAGCCAGTTGTACCGGGACTTTCACTAAGGTATTTATTTGCCCGGATTCCTTCAGCAGTTGTCATCGTCTTAATCTCGCTTTATTGCGTCTGGGTGAAATAGTCTTGCCGTAAATTGAGAATGCAACACGTGGTGTTGGACCCTCAGCCTCAGGTTCATTCTCTCTCTCTCTCTGTCTGTCTCTCTCCCTCTCTCTCTCTCTCTCCCTCTCAAGGAAAGATTTACGCAAAGGAGGGCATAGGTATGGCCATCAAACAGAAGGCCTAGTCTTTCTTCGTCTCATAAAACAGATCGTGTTTCACGGTGCAGTATAAACTGCGCGTACATAAGAGGCTTTATTTACATAGACCGTAGATCAGCATAGGTTTTACCAGAGTATAGCGTGATGGTGAAGGCCACATGTTTAGGGTAATAATAATAAGAAGAATTATAAGAAGAAAAAGAACTGGTATTCTTTATAATCATAATAACCATGATCCTGATAATAATAAGACATTTAAAAATATTGTCAGCCACTCTGGGAGAAGGAATGCCATACCATATACTAGTGTCATTGAGATGCAAATTGCCCTAACTAATAGCTGGCGCTTAGGAGGTCAAGTGGCTAACTTCATTATGCTGTTGTCATGCTAGCTATTATTTCTGGAGCTGGGCTGAATGGCCGGTATGTTGTTATGTATTATTCATGCTCGGATTCCTTCGTGGCAGATGAAGGGAGTTTTGCTTTGTGACCGCGATGCACAGCAAATGAGTTTCAAAAAGGAGCCCTTTTTCCTTCCCATTGAAGTGGCAGGCCAGACATGAGAAGAGGTGTATATAATTGAATTAGAACGGCACTCTTTTAAAACGGTGGAATGTTTTTCCGGGGGTAATAGTACCCCCCGGCTTATTATTACCGCCACATAAATCTGTCTGACGACCCCAGACTGCCAGCACGGGCCGTTAAGAACTTTTGACGCCGCCGAGTGTATTTGCGGAGCTTTTGTTGAGGGCGGCACTGAACGGTCACGTCAGCACCGTGTCTTCCCTTGTCAGCAGCTTCCCAGGCAAGCTCCGTCTGGCTCCGTCTCCGAGTCGTCTGCGGATGACGGGGGCCCCTGTCCGTGACAAGATGGAGGGACGAGTTGATTGCTACACCCGTCACTGTGCGGGTATTCCTTGTGTGTGTGCGTTTATGTTTAACAACCAAATAAGGTGGCTGTAATGTAGTGTAAATGTACATGTAATGTAAAGAAGGGATGTGTGTTCATTTTGCATTCACTGGTATAACAAGGTCACATGCCTTACATTTTACATGCTATTCATATAAACAGTGCAGTGCGCCGGCTGGGAATAGAAACTGGCAAACTCTGGGTTATGCTACTAACACCACACTGCCACCCAAATATGGATGGTATGTGAGTGTATTAATAACAGCAATATTCTACAGACAATGCCTGTAGCCAACAGCAGAAGAAGGCAAAGGACAGAACATTAATATTAAAGACCACCCCGTTCCCAAGGGCATCGTTGAGGCACGGACGGGGTTCGAACCCGTGATCTTCGGTTTACGAGACCGACACCTTACCACTTGGCCACCGCGCCTCCTGACTGTATGTGATGTCACTGTGTAGAGCCACTTCTGTCGTGTCTCTGTGTGCGTTTTGTCAATGGAGACACAAAGGGACAAGAGCGTGGTCTGGCAAAGATGTCTGATACAATTTGTCCAACGTGCCTGGAGATGTTCTTCAAGGATTGGTCCTTGTCTTGAGTGAAGCTGTCAGCAGGAGGGGAAAGAGTGATCATGTGATTTTGCGAGAAGGTCTGGGAAGGAGTCCAGTACCTGGGGAGAGTGACAGGCTCTTGAAAGAGATGAAGCGGTTGAGCCCTGGCAAACGCGGTCGTGGGGCGTGGCAGGTGAGGACATCTGGGAGATTGGCGGCTGCGCGTCCCTTGTCATGCAGTGAGTGTTTCGCACAATGATATTGAGGAGCGTAGGCCCCGGAACGATCCTGATCCGAGCAGTAAGAGGCAGCCGGTCGTACACACTGGCAGCACGTGCACTTAGAGCCGACTGCCGTAGGCAGGCAAGGAAAGACAGGCTGATGCAAAGATGCCAGGGCATATGGCCTATGCTTGTATGTAGTTCAATCTGGTGCTGCGAAAAAATGTTTTGGGTAGAAAAATGACATAATCATAATCACTTCAGGTAGGAAAATAAAAGAAAGCATTTTTCATGACTAGCATGAAACCAGAGCGAAAAAACATCACACATTTATGATACAAACCTCTCAGTTTAGTAAGATAAGAGCCTTAAATACCATAAATGGACAGGTCTCCTTGGCAATGACTTGTAATTGCACGGCCTCTCTGTGTTGAAAATATGATCTCCCATTTCCACTCACACCGGTCCATTTACACTTAAGCATGGCCATGCTAAAAAGGCTGTGTCCACTTACAGCCAGCTGTAGGTGATGTTTGCTTGAAAGCAAGTCACTCTAGGTGGACTTCACTACCTACTACTCTATGTTGGCGGGGCATAATTGCACTCCATTTGGCAAAAGTCTGAGTGTTTCTGGAAGTGAAGGTGGAAGACGTGGCCTTGAAAAACGGAATGTAAGGATTAAAAGGGTGTTAAAATCACTGAAACTGGACCGTTTTCCCACCTGGTTAGCTAGCTCCAAACAAGTGACCCCGCTATTTTTTTTTAGCTGGCTAGCTAACAGTTGCACTGGCTGCTAACAGTTTATCGCCCTGAAAGAGGAGTGGTGGAAAACATCTGATGTCGTTTTTGGCCACACCCCTTCGCGAATGGTCACAATAAGTACGATTTCAGTTTCAACAAAAGAGAGACACAGGCTTCTCAGCATTAAACGCACCGAGCAGAACTCGATTAACCTTTTTTTTTCTTTTTGTTTTTTTTTTTCAAAAATGCACTTGTGTTCATTGGGTGGTTGAGAACAGGTTTAGGGTCATTATCATTACATTAGATTCATTTAGCAGATGCTCTTTATCCAGAGGAAATTCCAGCACAGGAGAACAGAAATGTATCCAGAAATCCATCCAAGTTAAATGAACAACCAGAGGAACAACACTTCCCAACCTGTGACTGCATTCCCCAACACCATTCAAGTATTACCACAAGTTTACTGTTAGCAATCTGAAACTGGAAAGCCCAGAAGACTATAGGGAGTCATTAAGTACACACATTACCATGTACCTCAATGTCGCTAAATCACAATATCCATAACGTACAGCTATACTACAACTACATAAGCAGCAAGTAATAGTACAAGTAGCAGGTGGTAGCTATCTCGGAAGACAGGTAATTATCAGGTTCAAGTGAGTTCTCTGCTTCTCCGCTGGTCTCCATTAGCTCCATTAAGTCAGGTGCCAGTGCTCCCTAGGCAGCACTGTGGAAGCGTGCTCATGTTGTATGTAGAGACAGAGACAGGGAGGGTGGGGGAAGAGAGAGTGAACCCCCCCCCCACTCACCCCAGGCAGTCAGTTGGGTGGAGGAGTAATTGTGTGAAACATTAAAAAGTGATTTCCTGCCAGACAGGCTCTCTTTGCAGAGGGGATGCCATTTTTTTCCTCCAGTGCCAGGCAGGGACCTGGATCACAATACTTGTTTTTCTCTCTCCCTCCCTCCCTCTCTCTCCCTCTCTCTCTCTTTCTCTCTCTCTTTCTGTCTCTTTCTCTCTCCTTCTCTCTCATTCTCTCCCCTCTTTTCCTGCCCCTCTTGCTGTGGGCTACTCTGCTGTTTATTTTCCCCGCAGAAAACAAAAAAGGTCCATTTGTCAATACAAAAAAAGGGAGAAGAAGAGGTCCTTCAGAAGGGGGTGGGGAGGGGTCGCTGCAGTGAGAGGAGGCCTATTGAGAGACAAAACAGAACTCTCTGTCCATGACCCATGCTGGTAAAAAGGACAGGGCTGTTTCCTCGTTTGCTACATCTCTGCCTGGAAGTGTGTGTGTGTGTGTGCGTGCGTGCGTGCGTGTGTGTGTGTGTGCATGCGTGCGTGCGTGTGTGTGTGTCTGTGTGTGAGTGTGTGCGTGTGTGCATGCATGCGTGCGTGTGCGTGCATGCGTGTATGTGTGTGTGTGTGTGCGTCTGTGTGTGTATGTGTGTGTGCGTGCGTGCGTGCGTGCATGCGTGTATGTGTGTGTGTGCGTGCGTGTGTGTGTGTGTGTGTGTGCGCGTGTGTGTATGTGTGTGCGTGTGTGTGTGCGTGCGCGTGTGTGTATGTGTGTGCGTGTGTGTGTGCGTGCGTGCGTGTGTGTGTATGCGTGTCTGTGTGTGTATGTGTGTGTGTGCGTGCGTGCGTGTGTGCGTGTGTGCGTGCGTGCGTGCGTGTGTGCGTGTGTGCGTGCGTGTGTGTGTCTGTGCGCACGTGTGTGTGTGTGTGTGTGTGTGTGTGTGTGTGTGTGTGTGTGTGTGTGTGTGTGTGTGCGTTTGTGCGTGCATGGATGTGTTTGCTTGTGTATCAGTGTTTGTGAGTCCTTTAGTCACCTGTCTGTTCACACACAGTTACATATTTAAATTAAACCAAAATTGAGAGGAGAGCTTTCTGGAAACCATATATAACCAGCTATAGTCATCAAAATAGAAGGTGCTCTTTGGGAGAGAGTTTTTGACAATGAAAAAAAAAACACAAGAACCAATGCAATTAACTAAGGTGAAAAAGAAAAGAGCTAAAATGCCTTTATTACAGGGTGGGTTCTACATGAACATTATTTAACAAAAGTTAAATTTAAAGTTAAGTTTATTTAACAAAAAAATAAATAAACTTGAGTGCATTTTTATGTACATATCTAATGGATGTTTAATGAATGGCTTAGATGGATGGATGGGGTCCTGTAGAATTACAAGATAAGCACTCTAGTTACTCTCAAGCCCAATACAATGCCCAGGTCATTGTCTGATATCTGACGGTCTGACACAGAAAGACACGAGCACTTTCTCTGCAGAGGGGCAGAGGAGTTTACACTGAGTTTGTGATCACAAAACAGCCTTGGTTAGCACAGAAACCTTGGCTGTTACGGTGACTGTTCAATATACAGAGGTATGCGGGTTGGAAGTAGGCTGGGAACTGTGGTATGGAGGGGTAGGAGGTCAAAATGTTGAGGATTTCCTCTGGAAGTTCAAAAATAAAAATGAACTCACTGTCATCACTCTGGTCATTATATCATTCATTTTAGAATCGGTGCTCTGTTACAACAAACCGTCACTGGAATTTGCTCGGCTGATAGCTGGCACCGCCTTATCAATCCAGGGACCATTGTTTCTTAATCTTTGGTTCATTGTGTCCATGTCTGATATCTTTGGGCGTGCTCTCTCTCTCTCTCCGTTGCTTTCTCTCGCTTTGTGCTGTGAAGTAACATGACGGATGGCTTGTGTTTTGACTGGCGCAGAGAATGAGGTCATTCAGGAGACCAAACAGAAGTACCATAAGGAGTATTCACACGGCTACTCCAACCTGAAGAGCTCTCAGATCCACTCCAGGCGCAAGAGAAGCGTCGGTAAGCCCTCCTCTGTGTCTGCTGGATGCGTTTCACTCCTTTATTCGCTGGTTCCCTCTTTTATTTCCCTCTTTGCCCTCCTGTAAACGTACCCCTGTCCCCTCCGGGCTGTCTGTGTTTTCCCAAGGAGATAGTTCAGAAAAGAGAACAGGGACTGGCAGAGGAAAAGAACAGTCTTAGCCTCCCTCTGAAAGTGTGCCAGCGCACTTGAAACGCGCTCTGTGGGCATTGTGCGGTGCAGTGGTTAGAGCGCAGGGCTCTGGATTGGAGGCTGCAGCTTTGAAATCTAGACGCTGGCTGTAATTACCTTCAACCCACCAGGTAGTTAATCTCAGTTGCTTTAGAAAGAAATCCCATCTGTGATGAAAGGGTGATAGGATGCGTATGGGGTGCATCTGTGCTTATTATGTCACCCTGGATAAGTTCAGCTGATGAACCAGGAAAGTGCATTAAAATGCATTAGCTCAGCTAGCTTCCTGTCACAGGCAGGGGAACATCCGTAGCCTGGGATGTTCCCTGTGGGGCACTGCTGTTATACTGTAGGGCAAGGTACATTCACTACATTAAGTTATACACCTACAGTAATTGTGGATGGGTAAAATAATTATTTGGGATAGCTTGTAAGCAGGGACAGGGCTAGTAACCTTGGTTGCTGGTTTGATTCCCTGCTGGGGCACTGCTACTGTTCCCTTGGGTAAGGTACTTAACCCAGAACTGCTTCAGTAAATATCCAGCTGTATAAATAGATTAAGTGGAAAAACTGTAACCTGTGTAAGTCGCTCTGGATAAGAGTATCTGCTAAATGCCAATAATGTAATGCAGACAGTGTGCATTCAGGCAAAGGGAAGGGTGACAGGCCTTGGAGAAGAGTTAAGCGTTTCTTTGGCTGCGATGTGCAGATTTAGACTCACATGTCAGCAGAGAAAGCCGTCCGTGAGTGGGAGAATTCCAGACATTCACGGTGCAAGTCGGAGCTCGTCTGGACTCTCCGCTGGATTACCTGCTGAAGGACCGTGCGGGCCGAGTTCCTAGAGTACACGCTCCCTCCTGCGTGTGTGTCAGCACCGGGCTCACCTGTGTGCATGCGTGTGCGTGTGTGTGTGTGTGCGCGTGTGTGTGTGTGTGTGTGTGCAGTTTGCACGCTCGTGGTCCAACCAATAGTGAGGTATGGCCCGTTTGAGCCTGAGGTCAATGGAGGTCAATGATAACGTGATGACATAGTAGAAATGGTCAGGGTTGAAGGGAATTATATTGGGAAGAGAGAATTGTATTATCTTTACTGCAGCTTCATTGCAAGCTACATAGCTGCGGCTCACACAAAACATTCAAGACCGCACATGAGACACATGTTGATAAGAAGCGCTGTTTTAATGACCATCTATCAGTATATGGTGGTATGTATAGGAGTATACAATCGGTATGTAAAGCCTATGATTGTATTAGCTTACGTTTCAAAGCATTCAAGGGTTTTTGTTCTACTGTAAATGCGTATTTTAAGCGATCGTTTGGATCAGTGATATCATGTGACTTGATCGCTCATTGAGAGGTAGGCGCACTTTGATGACGTGAGGGTGTGACTCTGACCTTTGACCTTTCAGAGGAGGCGGTGCCAGCGGTCTGCAAGACGCGGACGGTGATCTACGAGATCCCGCGCAGCCAGGTGGACCCCACCTCCGCCAACTTCCTGATATGGCCGCCGTGCGTGGAGGTGAAGCGCTGCACGGGCTGCTGCAACACCAGCAACATGCGCTGCCACCCGTCCCGCCGGCAGCACCGCACCGTCAAGGTAGGGGCAGCGCGCGCACAGAGTCACACACACGCACAGAGTCACACACACACAGAGTCACACACACAGAGTCACACACACGCACGCACAGAGTCACACGCACGCACGCGCGCACAGAGTCACACACACGCACGCGCGCTCAGAGTCACACACACACATGCACACTCAGAGTCATACACACGCACACTCAGAGTCACACACACGCTCAGAGTCACACACACGTACACACACACAGAGTCACACACGCACGCTCACTCAGAGTCATATACACACGCACGCTCAGAGTCACACACACGCTCAGAGTCATATACACATGCACGCTCAGAGTCACACACACACACGCACGCTCAGAGTCACACACGCACGCTCAGAGTCACACACACGCTCAGAGTCATATACACACACGCTCAGAGTCATATACACACACACACACACACTCAGAGTCATACACACACACACACACACACACGCACACGCATGTACACACGTGCACACATGCACACATACATACACGTATACACACGAATGCATTCACACATACACACATACATCCATGCATACACACACATACACACAGATACATACACGCATACACACAAGTAACCATGGATGCATCCGTACATACACACACATATGGACACATACACACACATACACAGGGATACATACATATATACACTGATTCAGGCACACTCATACACTGAAACATACGCACTCTTACACACATCTATGCACACATATACACACTCATACATAGACTCATGACCAGGCATGTCCACACTCATGCTCACTCTTGTAAACACACTCTTACACACACACACACAAACACACACACACACACACGTACACACTCATCCACACACTGATACATGCACACACAGACAGAGATAAACACATTTATTAGAAAGTATGGCAGCAGACCCGCTGGAGCTAAGATGCACTTAAGTTAATTATGTCGATAAGCGGCTCTCAGAGGGATCCGATGGGGAGGCGTGGACCTCAAAGCAGAGGAATTGATCTAATAGCTCTCAGAGGGACCTACCTGAGACACAACACACCCGGCATCTGGAGAATGGGTCCACAGAAATGGACGATTACATGAAATTGCTTTGAGAAAGAGGCAGAGATCAAATTACAGTTGCTTAGCAGACACTCTTATTCAGAGCATATTTTACTCGGGCAATTTGGGTTTTAAATACATTGTCTGAGGGTACAACAGCAGCGCCCCACACAAGGGAGTCCAGCCTGAGATCCAAAGCCCCGAATCAGCCCTACCCCGAGAGAGAGAGAGGGAGAGTGACGGAGAGACAGAAAGATAAACGCACAATGACACATTGAGACAGGGATGAAGACCTGCAAAGACAGACGCAGTTAAAGCTTCAGCTCCTCTGTTTGCCACCGTCCCGTCAGTCCTGTCCCTCTCTCTAAATAACGCAGCCCTGAAGGGCTTGTGTGGAGGCTGAGGAAGACAGGGGAACACAGGCTCTCTCTCTGCTGTCTTCAGGTCCCAGATAGAGGCAATTCTGACGTTAAGAGCGGTATATAAAAGGAGATTTGATGGGTTGTGTGCAGTGAGAGGGGATGTGGTAAGAGGTAGTGTCGTAAGGGGGGAGAGGTAGCTTTGGTGATGGAGGCAGGCCCTCTAATGAGAGATAGGGTAAGGCTCAGTGCTGCTGGTAAAAGGCTGGGGTTCTAATGCAGGATGCAGCAATAGGCAGTGTTGCTGATGGAGGCAAGGCCTCTGATGGAAGCTGGGGTAAAAGACAGTGTTGCTAATGGAGATAAGGCCTCTAACAGAGGATGCAGTAAGAAGTAGCGTTGGCGGTGGAGCCTCTGACGGAGGGTGCAGTAAGAGGCAGGGTGGCTAATGAGGGCCTCTGAGGATGGAGGTTGGAGTCAAAGGCAGCGACAGAGGGATGAGGCTGCTGGGAGGCAGGGGTTGGGGGGCTTGTGGCAGAGCAGTGGAGCTTTCGGGGTCGTTGGGTCTTGGGCAGGGGGTGAGAGAGGGGATGTTATAGTATATCACCCACGTGATGAGAGCATGTCCCCATACGTCCCTGTGTTCTGCAGCAGGGAACACCATGACCCCTTTCTCACGCGCACGGTCACATCCATCAGCTGACCGTGACAATCGATCCAACCACAGAAACAAGCGCCGGGGTGGAACTAAAACCATGAGCCAGGAGGCGCTTCAGGACAGGGGTTGCCCTCCCCCCCCCCATCAACCCGTTTCCAGTTGAAGATGTTGTGTCACTTTTGGTGTACTGGAAATCCTGGAATTGTCCGAACTCTTCACATTCGCAGCCAGACTGCATTATTATTACCCTTCACTCTCTTTCCATATTTCACGTCACTTTTCCCTTGCATCGGTAGCTCTCATTCTTTCACCTGCGGCCACACCGCCCGGTGATTATTGCCCACGCTCAGTGGCAGAAGCCCCTGGGGTTTCAGTAAGCGCTGTAATGGCTGCTGGCAACGCAGAAACATTCTTGCCCCCCAGGATCTTCTTCCCTTTCACCTGCTGAAGGGTCTGTAAACTTCACCCGTCTATTGTCTGCCTCTGTTTTTCCTTCTCTTTCCGCCATTTCGCATTATCTCTTTTCTTTCTTTTTTTTTTTTTTTGAGTTTCCAGAAAGTTCTGTTGAAAGGTGCCCTCTGTTCGAGTCGGTTGGCATCACGCCTCAGATAAGGCAGGCAGCCTTTCCTAAACTGCAGGGTCTGTTCCTGTCTGTCTGATGGGAGAGGAGAGGGGATTGGGGAGAGACTCCTTTTCAGAGGGTGCTTTGATATCGGATATCTGATAAATGCACTGTGACACTTTTATGAACCTAAATCAGGCCTAGTCTGAAATTCCACCCTGCTTGAAGAAGGAGTGGGTATGGGGAGGACACCATGACACTTTTGGATGTTTTTCTGCCCTTTCTTTCTATCTGTCACGTGTGCTCCTCGTGAGAGATAGAAAGAAAGTCCCCCCTCAGTAGTTCCTCCCTCTCATACTCCACTCTTCCTTTAAAGCATTAGTAAGCTCCTCTACTGAAGAGTTATATACTGTTATTCTCTTCAAGTCACCTGTAGACACGACCCCCTAGACACACCGCACTCTCCTGCTTTCAGGTGGGATGGATAGTGCGTGCTTAACTGAAGGAGGGTTGAGTCTGCTCCCTCAGTGATTCAGACTGAGATGCAGCTCTGGACAGACAGCCATCTGGACACGTCACGGGCTGCAAGGAGCCGCAGAGGGGAAATGCTTCTCACTGACCCCACGCTGACCCCTGAGCGACAAAGCATTCCTGTGGTTTTAAATGCGGCTGTGTCATTGTGACCGGCCTGCGCAATCCCTGGGGGGGGTGGCAGAAGGATTCGGAGCAGCTGGAGCTGCTGGTTGGTTGAGCTGGGGAATAGGGGGTTACAGGAGGATTAGGGGGCATTTTGGAGTGTGTAAGGGATGGATGTAAAAGCAGATATATGCTTACTCACATACACACGTGCACGCACACACACAAACACATACACACACACACATACACAAGCACACATACATGCGCGCACACAAACACACACACAGACACACACATACACACACACACACAAACACACACACACAGACACACACATACACGCACACAAACACATACACACACACACACACACACACATACATGCGCACACACAAACACACACACACAAGTACACATACACATACATGCGCGGACACATACACATACACGCGCACACACAAACACACACGCAGACACACACATACACGCGCACACACAAACACACACAAGCACACATACACATACATGCGCACGCATACACACACACACACACTTTCACACAGAGGAAGAAGCAGTGGCATTCTCATTGCTCCCCTGCTGGGTATGGCTTTAACCCCACAGTGCTGAGGGCAGTTTGGCTGGCCAGCCGCCTGGACCCAGCACTGGTCTATTTGTGCCTGTGTTTCAGTCACTTTAATCCTGCTGTGGCACCCCTCCACTCACCCCTCTGTGGGTGTCACACATTGCAGACCTCAGGGCCACTCTGATTGGCTTACTTTCAACCAATAGCTAATGGCCTTTCTGGTACTGGCTTATCTTCAACCAATAGGTAATGGCTCTTCTGGTTCTGGCTTACTGTCACCCAAGAGGTAAAAACCATTCTAGTATTACCTTACTGTAAACTTAATAGATAATGGCCATTCTGTCATCCAAAGACAAGGATGAGCAGAGGCAGGGTCAGACAAACACCCTTATTAACATCACATCCGCAGGTTGTTTAAAAGTCACCATAGCCGTACACACACCTGCCTGCACACAGCCTCACCTCTTAAGACTGGGGTGCACAAATTACAGATCAGCCCAGAGGAAATTTTGCCTCTGGGGCTGAAAGGAAAACAGGTTCACGACCTGTAAGTGACCTTGAAAGCCTTGATTTGGACCCGGGCCCTTTGCTTTCCTGATCGGGAGTAAATCTTCTCAGTGCTGGGCAGAATGGGTGCGCTCATGTGTTCGCTGGGTCACCAGCTGAGGCATGCTGGGGTATTGGCAGTGACCACGGGCAGGAATCCCATGCAATAACACCCCCTTCTCCCCCCCCCCCCCCCCACACACACACACACAAGCACACACACCCCAGCTAGTATAAAGGGCAATCCTAGGAATGCGCAAAGATTGACCACTCCCCCTTCCCTGACCCCTGATTTCCCAACACCCCACCCCCACCCCCACAGATGCACTCACGTACACACACGCACACACATACACACACGCACACACACACACACACACACACACACACACACACACACACACACACACACACACATACAGGCACACACACACACGCGCACACACACACATGCACATACCTCAGACCTCAAGCCTCCTTCCTCATCACACAGCCCCAGTGAAGCAGCAGGACCCTGACTCTGCTGGAATGTGGTCACTCACACCATACCTGTGCTGTCTGCTCTTCTCCCTGCCTCCCTCCTGTTATTTCTCGCTCTCTCCTTCTCTCTCCCCAGTTTGAATTCAGTTCTCTCTCTCTCTCTTTCTCTCAGGGTTAGAGGTATGTTATTCCCAGAAGCTGGGTCCTCTCCCTCTTCTCTTCCTCCTACTCTCCTTATTTTTTCCCTCTCTCTGTACCTCCCTCCCACTCTCCTCTCTCTGCCACTTTCTCTCTGTCTCTCCCTCTCTTCCACTCTACCTCTCCTTCTCTCCATCTCCCTCTTTTCTGTCCCTCTCTGCTCACTCCTTCTCTCTCTCTCTACTGCTCACTCCTTCTCTCCCTCTACCTGTGTCTGTCCCTCTCTATTTCCTTCTCTCTCTCTCTCTCCCTCTCACTCTCCCTGTCCTTCTCTCCATCGCCCTCTTTTCTATCCCTCTCTCTCTCTCTCTCTCTCCCTCTCCCCCTCTCGCTCTCCCTCTCTCCCCCTCTCGCTCTCCCTCTCCTGTGTCCTCCGCAGTCTGTTCCTGATCTCTTGCATCCTTCAGGCTGGTGAGGTTTCAGAATGAGGGAAATTTCCCCTCTGGAATTCCTCCGTGGTTCAACCTCATCTGAACCAAACTAATCATCGCTTATTATTATTACAATATCTGTAATAGTTGCTGCCTCTGCCGTCTCTGTTTAGACTTGACGGCCTCTTGTGCAATCAAACCAGGGGCTGTTTAAGCTTAAGGAGATGGCATGTTGTGTTTTCGTGCGTCCTGGGAAACCAGGAACATTTTTTTTTTTGCTGATATGAAATGGAATCAAAAAATAAATAAACATAAACAGTAATGACTCTCTGTGTCTGCTGCGGTTCAGAGTTTGTGTGTATCAAGTTTAGAATGATTGCCAAAGTATTTGAGTGTCTGTGCATGTGTGTGTTTGTATGTGTGTGTGTGTGTGGATTTGGGGGGGGGGGGGTTACGGCGGCAGAGAAAAAGGAAGACAAAGTAACACAAAGACAAAATAAAGACCTATTTCATGTGTGGTCCGCAGTTAGTTTAATGTAGATATATTCTTTTAGTGACATTTTGTACTGTTTTAATGTATTTCTCCTCTGGTTATTTGATATTTCAGAAAATGCTCTGGAAACGTACCTGTGTGCTTCTCTTGCCGACAACTGAATGGAATTGAGACAGAGGGAGGTAGAGAGGGGTAGCCATGGTGTGGAATTGTGAACCACCCAAGTATGTATGTATGGTTGTGTGGACACACGCTCGTGTCGAGTGTTACAGAGACTGCCCAGGGATGTCCTGTCTCTGTTTGTGCTGTAACTACGAATTGATGATGAGCCTGTAATATTGCAGGCTGTGTCCATGGGGCGCTGAAGGATATTCTCATTGGTCTTAGCATTTCATGACTGCCTTCAGCTGCATCACCCGTTCACCCCGAGGTCAGATGCCAGGACTGTGCTTTAGCACAAGAGTCACAGTCAACATGCGGTTCGTGGTTTTTATATCGTGGTGACAGCGAACATTGACGAGTCACCAAAGAAGACCAAGGCCAAAATCTGACCGCGCATCAGTCATCCCAACCACAAGCTACTTTGTGATGAGACTGCCTACATCAGGTTATAGGCGTAAACTCCGGAGTGGCATTATTGTGAGGGAATCCCTTTGGAATTGGAAGATAAGATTGGTTTAAGGACAGGATTAGTTGGAGAAGGCATTGATTGGCTGGTCTGTATAATTGCTGACTAAAAGCACAGGATTGGCTGTAGGAGTGCAGGACTGGTCTGAGGATGGGCATTGGCTGAACATCTCTCTGGTGGGCCGAGGGACTCAGTTTGCTGCAGGTGGATCTCTGACCACTGACCACTCAGTTTCCCCCTCCCCCAGGTGGCTAAGGTGGAGTATGTGCGGAGGAGACCCAGGTTGAAGGAGGTGCTGGTGAAGCTGGAGGATCACTTGGAGTGTGCATGCACATCACAGCTTCTCCAGGCGGGACACCTACAAACAGACACAGGTAAGCGGTGTGTGTGCGTGCGTGTGTGGGTGTGTGGGTGTGTGTGTGTGTGTGATAGTGTATGTGTGTGCGTGAGAGAGTGTGTGTGATTGTGTGTGTGCATGCATGTTTGAGTGTGTCAGTGGGCGTGTGTGTGTGTGTGTGCATGTCTGTGTGTGTTCGTGAGTATGAATTCCTTTCTGTGTGTGTGCGCGCGTGTGTGCGTGTGTGTGTGTGTGTGTGTGTGTGTGTGTGTGTGTGTGTGTGCATGTCTGTGTGTGTTCGTGAGTATGAATTCCTTTCTGTGTGTGTGCGCGCGCGCGTGTGTGTGTGTGTGTGTGTGTGTGTGTATGTTTGTGTGTGTGTGTATTTGTGAGCAATGTTTCCAAAGGCCACCTGCCTCTCCAGCAGGTAAAGGCAGTTCTGTGAGAGGCTCTCAGTCCAGATAAGAACTTGGGCTGCACTGATAAGAACTGTTTCCAATGTGTAATTTCAGGCTTAAGTGCTTTTCTATGGGGGGGCTTTTTTTTCCTCTCTCTGTTTTTTAAACACTCTGCTTCCTCCTGCCCCCCCCCCTCCTCCTCCTTGTATTTACAGGGCGCAGTAGGGCTACAGGTAAAAAACGGAAACGCAAAAAGCTAAAGCTCAACAAGGATTTATTGGCGACGTAGTTAAACCTGTAAATAATAAAGTCCATGGGACCTGTGATTCCAGCAGGTAGGACTTTATCATGACTGCCAATAAATCACCTGCTTGCACCTGCCCCTCAGGCAAACCACCAATCAGATCGCTTAATCAAAGAAGCAGGAAAAAAAGGCATGCCATCTTAGTGGCCTGCACAGTTCACATGCATGATTTTGCAAAATGGCGCATGTGTCTAATTGCATTGGCTTTATGTGCTAATTGCCTCAGGGCTCAGCTGTGCATGTCTGTGTGTGTTGTTTGTATGTGTGTGTATGTGTTCACACATATGTATGTGCCTTTGCATTAATTTTTATTTTTACCACTGCTTGCTGCTATATTTGTATCTTACTCAAGAATAAAAAATTTCCAACCCCAGTTTCACTTTTTAGGTTTAGGTATTTTTGCTCACAGTTTAAAACAGCATATGGCAGTATGTTTACAAACATTTTAGCAGCAAAGGTTTAGTATTAGATTATAGTACGGGTGACACTGATGTATTTTATCACACTTTCGCTGTGAGTGATGCTTAAACCACAAAGGCAAACTGGTGGTAAATGCTCCATATCCTCTGTGTGGGTTTGTCTTTTCTCTCTCTCCCTCATTCCCCTCTTCCCCTCTCCCTCTTTCTGGGTGTTTCCCAGTCACGTTTCCATGACAACGAGTGTCTTTGATCCTTGCCTCTCTCCCTCTCAGCAGACATTAGGTGAGGCTGAGGGATTACGGTGTTACAGGGGAGGAGAGTGACCACACCCCGGCCCTGCCGACCCCTGGCCCCCGCCACCTGCCCCCTCCGTCGCCTTTTACATATGTAGCCATCATTAAAGACAATATAACGACAAAAAACGCCAAAGAAGGTTTCTTACCATAGCCCACAATGACACCTCACTCCAAGACATAAACAATTGAATGCCAGTTCATTTTGTTATTGAGCTGGACCAAGGACGGGAGGACAGGAAATCGGTGATCGGAATGTGTTATTTCATGATGTTAAACCTAAAATGAAAAAAAAAAGGAAAAACAAGAGACTCAGACGGAATGAACTTTTGATATGAAGCCTTGTTTGAGGAGAGGGGGAGAGAGCCAGTGTTGCCTTGCTACCAGATGAGCTCCACAGGAAGAGGAATGTGCAGTGCGGCATTGTGGGAGAAGAGAGGCATTATGGGTAAAAAAGGAATGACTAGTGATGTAGATG
>NC_050583.1:7160044-7207544 GCF_013368585.1 Megalops cyprinoides | reverse complement strand
TGTACATACAGGCAGATATACAAACACACACAGCACTACATCTAAAACCCATTCTGTCTCTTGACCCAAATGTGCCCTACTATCAGCAAAAACATACATTACATAACACAAGGCTTCCAATCCATCACTAATACGCAAGCCTATTCCAACACGACACAGAGACAGTCTCCCCTTCAAAGCGTCTGGACAAGACCCCTGAGGCGGCCAGACGTTCCAGGCGACGGGGCGCATGGGATATCGGGGAGGACCGCGGAGGACCGCAGAGAGGGCGGGCCGGCGAGCGCCGAAAAGGCTTTAAAGCAGCCGCCGCGTGGGAGGTACAGTTCTACGCAGCCGCATCCCTTTCACTCAACAAACCTGGACGCGCACCGCGGCTCCCGGGCAAGTTTCAACAGCACAAAGACAAAGGCGCACTTGTCCTAATTGCTGTTGCTTTTGCAGCTGGCAGTGACAGCCAACAGGCAGAGCCGGTAAAGAAAAACAAGCAGATGAACTGTTCAAACGCATTATGAGCAGCAGGTCACATAACCCGAAAGGTTCAAGACCCCGTCAGGGCACCTGCTGCTGTACCCCTGGGCAAGGCTTAACCCACAACTGCCTCAGTAAATGCCCAGCTGTTTAAATGGATAACACTGTAAGACCTGTAACCTATGTAAGTCGCTCTGGGTAAGATCATCAGCTAAATGACAGTAAGGTAGTGTTATGTAATTTAAGACAACAGGGTTAGCGCAGCCAGTCCCGTGTTGGTCAGCCGGGGTCCACTCTCACCGGTTCTTTATGGGCTTTAATCCCCGTCTACAGCCTGTCAGCCTTTTCCCAGCCCTCATGAAATTCCAACAATCCTTCCATCCAAGTCAGTTAGTCTGGCATTTTAAAACCAGTGGAATTCTCAGTTTCTTTCAGTTGATTCAGTTCTTTTCAGTTGAAAAAAAAATAAAAAACTCTCCGGAATGTGACAGGTTTTGATAACGGATTTGGAAGGTTCTGATTCAGAATGCTGTGAGTCACGAGTAAAGGGCAGCCCGCTGCACAGAAATCACACCAGAGCCCGAAACGCTTTCTGCGGGCTAGGAGCAAGGCATGGTAGTTAAGGAAGACGGCTCGTAACTAGGTGGTTGCCGGCTTGAACCACAGGTGTGACATATGTGTCACCAAGGTACTGAATGTGACTTACAAGTACATATCCTGCTTTATGCTAAAATGGCAGCTCTGCGCTTTTCAATGGCGATACAAAAGGGCTCAACGCATAGGAGAGGATCCTAGCAAAAGCCAACCTCATGCACAAATAACTTATCACTCTAGTTACCGTCTGGTTTTGATTTTTTATTTTAACATGGAAGGGCTGTGTATGCTCTATCATCAAAGTGACTGCAGTGGAACAGTGGGGTAGTGATAGGGAGTAATGCTCATAACCGAAAGATTACAGGTTTGATTCCTTGCTGGGGGCACTGCTGTTGTACCCTTGGGCAAGGTACTTAACCCACAGGTGCCTCAGTGAATATCAAGGCATATAAATGGATAAAATTGTAACCTACTGTATGTAAGAGTGTCAGTTAAAACAGTTACTCTCTGTGTAAAAATCACAATCCTGGCCAATGTGGCCCTGCAGCTTTGTAGCTTCAGAGAGAAGCATTCTTGATTTTGTTTGCCTCAGACACGGCGTAGTGGACACCACATGATATCAGCATGTGGGAAAGGCACACACGAAAAGGCTCCGCTCTCCCTGGGGTAGAACAAAAACCCTTCTGGTGATGGATTAACCGGTGGAAAACCAGGAATGGCTTTCTGCAGTTCCATCACAGTGATCTAAGCTTTGGTGTGACGTCGGCCGGGGCGCCCGGGGTCAGCTCTGTCGCCGCGATGCGCGCAGGGTGGTCAGACAGGAGAGCTCTCTGAGCTCGGGGAACAAACCTCTCTTCTGACAGGAGCTCTCACCCTGACTGCAAACCCATGTGGGGGGGCCAATCTACAGAGGACCCCGGGTCAGGGGAGGACTGAGGGTAGGGGAATCCCAAAACAGGGGTCCTACAGTTAGAGGAGATCAGCAGAGGCAACCCACCCATCGATCCGTCTGTCTGTCCGTGTGACAGTTTGCATCAGAGGTCCTAAGGATCGGAAAATAAAAGGCCGTTGAGAGGCGCACTTCCTGGTGCCAGAGCCAACCCGGTCGCACACAAGGATACGCCGCAAGGCACGGACGCAAAACCAAACACGCAAACGCCAAGCGACCAAAGCCAGGACCGCGAAAGAATCGCCAGAACACGGCTGCTGCCCTCTGCCAGACAGCTCCTCACCACGACCCTTTGAACGACGGAGAGTAGCCGTCTACTCGCCAGAGTGGGAGGGAAGGAAAAATAAAAACGAAGGTTAGCATCTTGTTAAGCAATCGCACGCAGCGCTCGCTGTAATATGAGCCAGTGCGGGGATGGGCCCAGGGGAACAGAACGGCGACGGCCGAGGCCTTTCCGCGGCTGCCCCAGGTGCGTTCTGGGAATGCTCCCCCAGACAGAGGACATGCCGTCCAGCTCCCTGACCGGGGCCCGAGGCCGTGCGACAGCCGTCCGCTCGGTTCCCGCCCAGAAACGGAGCTGTCATTTCTGATCGCCCAGCTGGGGCACCCGTGCCCCAAGTCGTGTACGTCTCGGAAGCACGCCGAAAGTCATTCCTGATCTTGGATTGGCTGAGCCAGATGGGCTACAGCAGGGATACGTGGTGGGAGGTGCATGGTGTGTGTGTGTGCTGGGGGGGGGTATGCCCAATTTGGTAGTTACCTACACCAAAAGAGGCTTCAAACAAGAGCTAAGACAGAGACAGACAGACCTCTGACCTTCTAAATCTAATCACACCCTGTAATGACTGCTGTGTCAGAGTACTAAAACAGCCAAGCTGGAAGGATACCTCACACACGCGCACACACACATGCACACAAAATTACACATCTGTCACGCTGAACATCACGCATTATAAACAAGCACGACAGACAGCACACAATACCCCGGTGTTTGGTATGCCTCAGACACGGGAGCAGTATGACAGGAATGACATGTGAGCCTACTGTGCATTTCCGAGGCGGTAAAGCCGAAGAGGCTAAACCCACAGGCGACGAGCGAGAGACTGCAGGTTTGAGAGACGGGACAGGAAGCGAGATCAGAGAGAGAGGAGAGAGAAGACACAGCACAGTGACAAGAACTGTGGTGAGAGGGAGACCGACACGAGCAGACGATGAGAGAGAAAGCGCTTACTGTACATGAGCCTCCATCCAACGCCACAACTACACAGAACGGCACAGTCTTTGTTTAAGCCAGGGGTGTCCAAACCTCTCCTGGAGGGCCACTTGTCCTGCATGTTTTAGATCTCTCCCTGCTCCAACACAGCTGATTCAAATGATCAACTCGTTATGAACTCCTGAAGCTGCTGAATAACAAACTGATCATTTGAATCAGCTGTGTTGGAGCAGGGAGAGATCTAAAACATGCAGGACAAGTGGCCCTCCAGGAGAGGTTTGGACACCCCTGGTTTAAGCGCTGACCTCAAAAATGTTTCATGTTTTCTAACAACGGAACATGTTTCGAGCATGTCGGATAAGGTTTTCATAAGACAGAACTGAGCATGTGACAAGCAACTCAATTAGTGGTCTTTGAGTAGTATTACAGAATGAGGAAAAAACATATCCGAGTAAAATATACTTGGACTATACACTCTACAGGGGGTTATCGAGTTTTTCCCAGGATGTTGACACAGTCAGCCCACACTGAGAGACACCCTGCAAACCTCAACAGCCCCCCTCCCCCCGCCACGGCGGGAAAAGGTCACCGATTCACTGCGCGGGGCCTCTAAATATTCTCCGCTGCTGGAAGGAGGGGGGTCGGGGGGGGGTTAGACACGCCGGTTCCAAGAGGATGGAGAGATTTGCATTAGGAGGCCGGCTGGGCCTCAGCCTCGGCCTTTATCGTGTAATCCTTTTAATGTAAATACGCACAGGGAGACCGCACACTTAGCAGCAGATACAAGGCAAACAAGGCCCAGTGCTTCAGCCCAGCATCCCGGCGTACCCTACACTTTCCGTTACATTTACATTATATTACATTACTGTCATTTATCCACAGCAACTTACTTTTTTAACATACCAATTCCAATTACCAATTCATACAGCTAGATATTTACCGGGGCAAGTGCCTTGGCAAAGGGTACAGCAGCAAGGCCCAGGCAGGGAATCGAACCGCCAACCTTTCAGTTAGGAGTCCTGCTCCTTAACCAATGTGCTGCACTGCCGCGCTCCCTCCACCATCACGCCATCACACCACTGTGAGGGAGGCACCACCCCACCCCCGGACCGCAGGCCTTACCCAGAATCCCCTCTCTCCTTACCTTTGAGCTGCTCAGCCACCACGCCGGGCCCGACCCGCTCGGCCACGCGGCCGTCCTCCCGCTGGTAGCGGTCGTCCAGGAAGCCGGCGGTGGCCTCGGACAGGTGCACCTTGCCGGCCACGCCCAGCTGCTCCATGAGGTTGGCCAGGTTGACGTCGTTGGACCAGACGTCGAACTTGAAGCGGCGCATGCCGAGGATTCCACAGAGCACGGTGCCCGTGTGCACGCCCACGCGCATGTCCACCGTCTCGCCCGTCTCGCCGCAGAAGCGCTCGATGGCCTGGATCATGCCCAGCCCCATCTCCACGCAGCAGTAGGCGTGGTCGGGGCGGGGCTCCGGGCAGCCCGCCACGCAGTAGTAGCAGTCGCCCAGCGTGCTGATCTTCTCACAGCGCGTCAGCTCGCACAGGCGGTCGAAGCGGCCGAACAGGTCGTTGAGCAGCCCCACCAGGGCGTGGGCCGACTTGTCGGCGCTCATGCGGGTGAAGCCCACGATGTCTGCGAACAGGATGCTGACGGGCTCCATGCGCTTCATGTTGAAGGGCCGGAAGATGATCTGGCCCCGCGGGATGGACGTCTTCTTCCGCTTGTGGCCCTTGGGGCTGGAGGAGGAGGAGGAGGGGGAGGAAGAGGAGGCGGCGCCGCCCGGGCTGACGCCCCCCTCGCCCCCTTCCTCGTCGCCCTGCTTCATCAGCTCGTCCGCCACCGGCCGGGGCATGACCGAGTGGATCATGCGCTCCTTCAGCGCCTTCTCCACCTCCAGGTCCTTGCCGTGCATGATGGCCTGGCCCACCTTCAGGAAGGTGCTGCGGGACCGCACCTCCGACATGATGAACAGGTGCACGCCGATGGCGTGGGCGCACAGGTGCAGCAGGGCCTTGGCCGGCACCAGCCAGCCCAGGTCCCCCGCGGGGGGCCCCCCGCCGACGCCGGCCCCCTGCCGCAGAGACAGGCACCCCAGTGCCTCGAACAGCACGGAGTAGAGCAGCCCGAGGAGGACGGAGGCGTAGAGGCGGATGTGGAGGACGCTATAGAGCAGCAGCAGCACCTCCATGCAGAGGGAGAAGGTGCCCACCGAGGAGATGCAGGGGGGGCTTCCCCCAGCGGCGGGGTGGCCCCCCAGGGTGAGGTTGGGCCCCCCTCCCGGGTCACCGAAGCCCGCCGTCTGGGTCTGCAGCGCCAGCGTGAGCGCGAAGGCCGCCACGACCAGCAGGAGGGAGGCCTGGCCGTAGAGGCGGCGGTAGAGTCGGGTGAAGGTGAAGAGGAAGAGGAGGAGGCAGAGGAGGAGGAAGGCGGCGGTGGGAGTGAGGAAGGCGGCGTGCTCGCACCTGGCCCCGTTGGCGGCGAAGTACGCGCCCCAGGTGAGGCCCGCCGCGGCCAGGTAGAAGAGCACGTAGCGGAAGCGGCGCCGCTTCTGCGGGAAGCAGCGCTCCCGGCACGCCTCCTCCAGGACCGGCGAGTCGAAGCGCGGGTCCCACCACTGCGCCGCCGACCGCTCGAACAGCTGCGGCACTTTCCGCGGGCCGCGCACGCTCGCCGCCGCCGTCCGCCGCACGGCCGACTCCCCCGAGCTGCAGCTGGAGGAAATGCTGTACTTGCAGCGCTTCGCGCCGCCCCCGGTGCCTCCCCCGCCGAGGGCCGTGGGGCCGAGCTTATTCGGGTTGCCGCTGTTGTTGACCCGCACCGACACCGCGCCATCCCCGCTGGGGTCGCAGCTCACCTCCGTGTTGTGCAGGAGCGGCTGTTGCTGGTGTTGCGGCGAGGCCATGTTAAACGCGACGTGGAAAAATGTTAACACCTGACAGCTAGCTTTTAGCCACAAAGAGCCAGGAGGCTTTTCCACGATTACATAAAAAAATGACGTTCCCTCGTTCCCTCTTCCACAAACTGAAAACGCAGAAAAATTTTTTAAAAAATTAAAAAGATGAGGAAAACGCACAAAAAAACGTCTACGCAAGCGGTATAGTCATACTTGAAGACAGTTCCAGTCTTGAGTAGTTCGTATTCCGACCTCATATTACGTCAATGCATTCCTTTATATTCCACTGTTTTTGAAGCGCTCGAGTTTGTCCAGAGTTTCCCCAGACACAAATGCAGTTTCAATCCCCCCTTACCCCACTTTCACTCCCTCGCCACGACTAAACATTCTTTGCGTGCGTGCTTTTTCAGTTTAAAATGCTTAAAAAATAACTTCAGAAACGATCTGTCGGTAAAAACAAACTTAAGCGGGTGCAGTGCAGCCCCCGCCGACCGCTCCGTGCGGAAATGTGTTTTGACGGTACCGCCACTGACAGCTCGGCCGGTCCCACGGTTGCTAACCCCCCACTTCACTTCGCGACGCGGACAGAGGTTCGCTTCGTAAACTTTGACACTGAACCCCGACGATAAAGCGCATCGAGGTCTCATATTTCTCCGATCCCTGACTTTTGATCGCCGGTTACTTAACTAGACTACGGTACGCTAACTCTTGTATTGCGTTAGAGAAGCTCCTCAAACAGTTATTCACAAGACAGGTTTTATTTTTGCGACGCAAATAAACTGTAGCAAATAAAGTTGTCACGCAATACCCGTTTAATCGCCTCCATGGTGTAAAACCCCAACTTAATCATATAAACTGGCAACAGGCAATTTCGATTTTACACTGTCTTAAAAGTAGTTTTCCTCCACGCACTTGTTCGGGTTGAAAATAAATCCTTCTTACACTGAAATATCCGCGGATGAAAACCAGTAAGTGGAAACCTTTTTTCATCTGGAGAAAAACACAGAGCTTTATTGCCGTTCTTTTAAGCCCACCCTATCTCCAGCTACTGCCCGTTACCCGTACCGCTGCCTAATTCAACAAGAGGGCCTAATTCCCCCGGAGGAGCCCCGTTCTTTCCTGCGCTCCCACTCCGGACCTCGGCCGTTGATATCCTTGGTTCCTAAGGGCTGGAGAGTCCGTAACTTTAAGAAATATGATATGTGGAAAAAATCAGCTCGACTGAGTGGCACAGAAGTAAAAAAAAAAACGCTGTCCCAGTCGCAGATATCGAGCACAAACAACTTAGCAAGAAGCACACTTCTTCAAAATACAGTTGAACTGCTACCTTGCTGGCAAAACAATCAATAGTTATAACAATCGTACGAATTAGCCCATCACGCCAGCTGGCATGCCGTCGGTACAAGTCAATACAAACGTTCCAGTCGTTTCTTAATCCGCTCAAAAAGGTGGGGAAATTCTCAAAAAAAAAAAAAAACTTAAACAGTTACCATCCTTAACACCAAAAATGACGAAGAACGTGCCAGTGACATTTAGCTATTCCCTTACGGTTCCCACTCGCATCGAAAGTTTTTTTTTTCCAGGCCATAATTTCCCTCATTAGACAGCGCAGCCGACTGCAAACTCGTGGAGTGGAAGTGCGGGATAATTGCTCGCCTTCCCCCTCCCCTTTGCGCTCCCGGCGGACTCGGGAGTCCCGCGGAAAGCCGTCTCCTCGGTCCTGTTGTTTTAATTGAATTACGCGGAGTGCGCAGGAGGGGTGATACCCCGCTCCGCAGATCCCTTCGCGCTGGGCACGTCCGCTTTTCTGCGCTTATGCATGTGCCTGGCGACCAACATCGCGGCGGCGTCCTGTTTCTGTTGCGTGTCCTCTTCCCTTTTTTTTTTTTTTCGACGTGGGCTCCCCTCCCTTGTTGCCCCCAACACGTCTGGCTTTATTCTGCCCGGGTTAAACTACGGGGAGTTGCAGCCGAGGGTGGAAGTGTCTTTTTTTATCAGTCCACACGCAGACAACGCCGCCCTCGCTGCCACCATCTTCTCAACGAATTCTGTATTCCGAACTAGCAGCTCGTGCGAGCACAGCTTCATTTCACGAAACGGGGAGGGGAGGGGGGGGAGCTGCTGGCGTGTGCGCGCACGGGGCCACGGTGGCGAGCACGCATTCAAGAAGCACTGCTCTCGCTGTGGCAAAACTTTCGGAAAGCGGGCAGTTCGCCTCTGGTTCGTTCGCTGTATGCATTTCCTCTTCGTGTCTCTGTGAAGACTTTGAATCGCTTCTCTTTAGTACAACAGATGAGGAATTACATAACACACCTTTCTCGGGGAAGATTTGTCTGCTTTCTGCAGTCTTTGGCTTTTTGAAAACGAAGAAAATAACTATCACGTTTTTACGTTTGTGTTTACGCTCTAATACATACGATATACATCGCTTGATTCAAAATAGTGTGCCATTCATATCTGGCATACTTTGCATGTCTTTTTCAAATGTGACACAAAATGTTTCATGTTTTCTCAGTGTCACAGATGAATACTAAATGCAGATGGTGAGACATCAGTTATAGTTTTGTACATCAGAAATTGTGAAATTCATCATTTAATCTTGAACGATCATCTAAAGACTGAATAGCCACGTGATATTATGAGTAACTCTCACTCCTTGGTGGCTTATAATGTCACAATCTTAGGTATGAGTACAGAAACTGGCAAGTTGTAACCATGGAACTGTCCTTGGGGTAGCAGATACTTGTTCACAATAATCAATACAGGGATAAGGGTACTAAATTCACAATAATATATTGTGGGAAGTAGCTGTTGGTGGTCATTGTACTTTTATTAATTTATTACATATTTATTTGGCAGGTGACATTATCTCTTGTGACTTGCAGATCATGAGAGTGTAACGCAGCACAAATAGCAAATAAGGAAGTGCATTACACCTTGTCACAAACCAGGACCTAAAAAGTGACACAGAGGCAACTTTTCCACAAAAGCACAAATCCCAAAGAGTGACACATCCAATGGGACTCATTAGCACAGCGGTTGGCCATCAGTTACAACTAGATCCAGTACTGCAGAATCTGATCATCGTCTGGAGGGCCTTTTAAGATTAAGGCAGATCTGATTCAAAAGAGACCAGGTATGCTGGGGGAGATGTGTGTCCCAGACACGTTCGGGAATGAGGATCAGTGCCACTGTGGCGTCCCCCCTTACAGTGACACCCAGGGGGCATCATCACAAAGCCAGAGGGACAGCTACGTCATTCTGAGCCTTGAACGCCTGAAACCTGTTGGCAAGGCCTGACGCATTTTCATAAGGCTTAAGGCCGAGGACAGCATGCAGAGCACAACTTGTATTACTCGCTGCTTATTTTACCCCCAACAGGGTTGCTCCTCTCAGACATGCTGCCCGTCTGTACTGGTCCCCCACTGGTGGGATGAACTTCCCACAGGGGTCAGAACAGCGGAATCACTGGCCATCATCTAATGCAAGAACCACCTCTTTAGACTGTATCTCAGTTCCACCTCAATCCCCACCGCCTATCACCTGCTACTTGTATTACTTGCTGTGTAGTATTGCAATGTGTCTCGGGTTCTGTGATCTAGTGACTGTGATGTATGTTAGTGTGTGTACTTGGCTTCCCTTAGATTCTAGGCTGTCTAGTCAGGTTGCGCAAGTTAATTTGTGGTAGGGCTAAAATAGTGTTGTGCTCACACCCACTGGTTTGGGAGTGTTGTTAGCCTGGTCGGACACTGCTGCTCATTCAAGTTGAATGTATACACTTCTGTTCTTTTGTGCTGGAAGTCGCTCTGGATAAGACCGTCTGCTAAATGAATGTAATGTAAACCCTCTCCCTCCACAGGCCCCATTCCTGGGCTGTGCCACCAGCCACCTAAAGCTGTGTGTAGGTTGCCGTGGTGAAGAGACAGCTACACTGCCATGACTCGCCAGCAGAGTCCTCGATGTCCATCACCACGAAGAGATGCAAGAAATTTCCCTCCGATGACAGCAATATAAAAATGCAAACAAACCTAAAAAGTTAAAATACACAAACTCATACATATACTGTATATAAAGCATACGAATAGCACATGGACCACATGGAGTACCATATGGACATGCACATAACCACAGAGGAAGACACAAGCAATGATTTACCACCAAAGTTGCACATTCTGTGTTGGCTAGGGAAAGCATCTCAGTGAGTTTGTAATTTGAGTAGAAAAAAATCTTTCCCCTAAAGTTTGCAAGGAGTGAACTTGGCATTACCATGACATAGGACCACACAAGTGATTCACTGACCGGTGTAGAGGAGGCAGAGAGAGCCTCGTCATTAGATACAACATGTATTACTGGAGATACCTGCTGGAATCTCTGTGAGCAATACTAGACCGTAATACCACAGAGGGTAGATAAGAAAACTCAATTTTGTTCTATCATGCACTTTAAATAACTCTCCTTATCCTTGATATGTAGTTTGTGTTGGAATTCCAACCATGACACTGATTAGTGATTTTTTTTCTGAGACGAAACAAAAGAATGACTTGCATGACACCCCCGCTGTTTGCATTTTTCGAGGACTTTATGGAAGGGGGAGGGGGGAGGGTGCTAGAGTTCATATGTCCAATCAGCATGTTTTTATCAAACGCTGTTGACCCAAGGTTGGTAGTTTATGGGAAGGTTACGATATTGTAGGCATTTACAAGTGTGTTTCTTTGTTTCACTTGCATAAGAAAGTGACTGCTGGGAAAGAACTCTTGCATTTTTCCCCCCCCACTATCAGTAGAAACAGAGATACACGCCTCTGCCCAGTTCTGCAGAAGTCTCAAAATAGTTCATATTTGTTTGCATAGTAATTAATTGCCTTCGTTTTTTAAAGTTTTACCACATTGGTTCACAATCAGTCAAGATACGAAACTGTCCAAAGTCTTCGTTATGTAAGAGCCGTCAAGCATATTGGACTGCTATGCAAACCTCAGAGGGGTAGCTTTGCCTATGGTTAAGGCATTCGAAAGATTAAAATTCAATCAAATCAGCTCATATCTGCTTTGTGTATTATTATTGTTTGGTGGAGGGCAGTGTTGCTATGGAGATATCCTCGGGAATTACTAACCATCCGACAGCTGAGCTGTTATCTCATTGGATTTCTCACAAACAGGAGGACACCGTGAGCGGTATGTGACATTGACCTTTCAACTGTCAAAATACAATCGCCCAGCCAATACAGCACCCACCTCACACAGCAAGTCTCACAGCACAAAGACAGCAAGGATCATTTCACACAGTAACTATGGTTAGGAAGCGTTTAGCCCCAAACAGACAGGCATAATTTAAAAAGCTGTTTCACCATTTTGCTTTAAAGTTACAGAATGTGTGTGGAGAGGAAGCAGACACCCTACATGAATCTGACCGGGTACTTATAGACTGCTTTTCACACACAAACTATTTTTGGCGCTTCCACAGTTTTTAGATTGGTTTCATGCAGATGAGTAAGAATTTTAAGATTTGAACACTCAGTTAAAACTTTCTCACAGGAACAGTCAGGTGTCTGCCAGGGTGTCTGTCTTGTCTTTACTATAACTCCTATGTGTCGATACACTATGAGCGTTCTTTCCCGTATTTTCAGCACTGTTAATATTTTGACACAATGAATAACAGACTAATTTCTGCACACTTTTCAGATTTCTGGACACCCTCACTGAAGAACGAACCCCCTCCCCCAGACTTTCTGCTCAATTTTATACTGACACCCTCCCAGAACACTATCAACCAACCGTCCCTTTACCTTGAACCAAACATGGTATCCTTTTAGAACGCTATACCATATTTGGACTTCCTGCTCATTTTTTTTTTTTTTACCTCTTTTCGTCCCCCGTAGTGTCTTCCCATACTGCATCATTTCCACTTGTCTCTCGCTGGTAATAGGCAGACATTGCTTCCATGGTGGAGCACTTAATCTTCCAGCCAAAGGCCTCAGCGTGTGACTTCACACCCAGCGAGTGGCATATCCTTCCCTGGAGCTCCGCCATCGGATGCACAGGCAGTTATTAAAAATCAGGTTCAACAGGTGCACGGGGCTGTGTGCGTCCAAAAAGGGACAAATTCATCACCTAAAATGTCCTCCATCCACCACAGAGGGAGACCGGTTTTTTCCCCAGCAGGCTGAGCTGCCATTTAGCTAGGAGGGTGTCTGCAGGTGCTAGTGCTCCACACTGGCGGATACAGGGGCAGAACACAATGCTTTGTTACTGAAGAGGGACAGCAGTGTAGCATAGCGGTAAGGAGCATGGCTTGTAACTGAGAGGTTGCTGGTTCGATTCCCCACTGGGGACACTACTACTGTATCCTTGGGCAAGGCATTTAACCCAGAATTGCCTTAGCAAATATCCAGCTGCATAAATGGGTAACGGGTAAAATGTAAAAATTGTAACTTTAGTCGCTCCAAGTCGCTCAGGATAAGAGCATCTGCTAAATGGCAATAATGTAAATTTAATGAAAGAGTAGAGCGCAGCGCAAAGCCTGTCATGGAGATTCAGCTGTAGGTGAGTGTAAATCTGTCATTTCCCAACAGCTTCCCAGCAACCCCCCCCCCCAGGCCAATTGCATTTATATCGCAGGAGACAGTCGGTGTGCTGTGGTGCTGCAAAACATGCAGATCCTGAGACTGCCGCTCAGTCAGGCCACATAAAATGCGAGGCGGGGCCACACCCCAAACAGAATGCTAGCTCACTAGCATGGCGCGGGCGCACACAAACACACACATACACCCCCACGCACTCATCCCTCAGGGGCTTGCCGGATTCGAACCCGGGACACCGGAGTGGCGAGGTGACAGCCTGTGTTGTTCTTTTCTGCGAAAAATAAACACGGGGCAGGTTGGCAAGTGAAAACTTGTTAAGAGTGGATCGGCCAGACCACACCTAAGAGGCTCCACAGGCTGGCGACCAAGCACAAGCATATGGGATGTCTGTGTTCAAATACAAGCAGAGCTGAGACAACCTGAATGACAAACAAGAGGAACAAAAACCTCCACTGTGCTCTTCCACTGTCAGACAGCAACACAAATAAAAAAGCAAATTACTCCAGGGAGGATTTTTTTTATTAACGAAGTGCATATAGGTCATTTGAAGAAATATGCGGTATGTGGTAGGGCTCGAATAGTGCTATGCTAACACTCACTGGGCCGGGAGTGTTGTTAGCCTGGTCTGACACTGTTGCTCATTAAATTGAATGGATACATTTATGTTCTATTGCGATTGCGATGGAAGTCGCTCTGGATCAAAACGTTTGCAAAACTAAATGCATGTAATGTAACACATGGTCCCGTTAATATCAGGGGTCCTACGAAGAATCTGCCCAGTTGCCTCTTGACATGCAATCCCTCATATCTCCCGCGGTGCGCTCCTGCCTCTCTATGAGAGTTTAAACATGCCTTCCATGTTTCTGGGATGTTGTAATCTCCTCCTCCGACGACGGGCTGCGTCTGTGGCTCATAGATGTGTCACAACCGCTCCGTGAGCGGGGTGTGAAACCCGAGGCTTGTTTATACAGGTGACAGGAGCAAGAGCGGGAAAAGGAGTGTGAGATCGGCAGTCTGCAGCTGACGGGACCAATCACGCTGCAACCCGATGAGACAAGCCACATCGGGCCGCAAGCCGATTGGTCGCCAGCTCACCGAAGAGCCACCGTTCACCCCAGCGTTCGCGTTGAAGCTGGCACACAGAGTCATTCCTGTGCAGACTCTCTCTCAGGTTAAGTGCGTACAGACGAAAACTCTGCTGCCCATCTGAATGTGTGAGTGCGCATGTGTGCACTCTGGAGCTGCCTACAGGGCCTACTTCTGGCTGAGGTCATTGCCAACCCCCTCCTAAATTCTCAAGCCATCTACCTTATTTGTTGTGTATTTGGAGGTTGTGGTAGTTGGGTGGGGGGTGGGGGGTGGGGGGTTTGAGATACTGGAATCCAGTCTGGGGGGGGGACAACTATTCTAACTCACTATTCCACCTTCATTTCCTGTACACACTGTCCTTCTCAATCTGTAAATAACATTCTTCTTATGATACATAAACACAGAGCTTGCATTCTTCTCTCTCTGTGGTAGACAAACACAGATTCTCTGCTGCTGGCCCTGTTAAAAGAGTGTGAAGGGATACAGTGATTAGAAGAGCACATTCTGCAGTGTGAGAGCTGAGTTGTGTGTGTGTGTGTTTGTGACTCTAAGAGTGGGCCAGTCATGTTGAGAAGGATATGCCCTTTGCTGATAGGGACATAGGGACAGAGTGAACTTACTGCACACAACATGCTCATGGCTGAGTGTAACACACACACACACACGGGCAACTTCAGACATTCCCTTGTACATTATTCTTTCAGTAATCAAAAAAGAGTTGCACTCCTAATTGACTAATTGACTAATTGACTCCTCCTTTACCCAGAAGTGCCACAGTAAATATCCAGCTGGACAACATGTAAAAATTGTAACCTATGTAAGTCGTACTGGAAAAGAGTGCCTGCTAAAATGACAGTAGTGTGATGTAACATCATATTTGATGGAAACCCTAACCTCTTAACCTAAACCTAAACCTCTTAACCCGCTTAACCTCAAAGGCATACTCCTCCTATGTGTCAAAGTTTGTCCATATCCACGTGTATACTGTGAGTATGGAGTTCTGTGTAGATCTTCACACAGCCTATGGTCTGCTGGTTTGGGATGGTCAAACCAGATGATGTAGGTAACCTCTCTCAGAACACACACGCGGGACACTGACAGACAGCCCGCTCGCAGAAGTCTCCGCCCACCGCCGTGAACGACTCGGCAAACAGCACGCCAAAACCCCCGGGGTCCCGTTTAGGCTAAGATCTTTGGAGCTTCAGCGGACTCCATACCCAAATAGTCATTATCTGTAATCCTACTCGTGTAAGGATTACGCACAGACAAAACACAGACCCGACGCAGATCCGCCTCGGTTCGAAGAGCTGTCCCCTGCGCATCTCCAGGATAAAACCGTTTGGGAAGCAGACGGTGTGTGTGTGTGTGCGTGTGTACGTGGACTTTTGGTTTCACTGATATACTGCTTTCTGTCCAGCACCTGAGAAAACTGGATGTGTGTCATTTTTATTTGTACAAGCACACAAATGGTACAAACGTACAATCTGCTTTTTACCTTCAATTAGACTGTTTAATCACCATTATCGTGATGCTTTATAATCAGATCTTATGTGTTTTTTTTTTAATAAACCTGGATTCACAAACACCAATCTGTATGATATGTACTGTATGTATTGTTAGTTTTACTTTCAGGTGCCATTTTACACAAATGGTGAATAGTATATTAAAAATGTCATACTCTAGCATATTGTATACTAAGGAACAGTCCTTGTATATCAACTGCAGCGGCTTTGTGGAAATTAAGTATTGCATTTGCGTCATTTATTTTAGTTATTTCTTTAGTTAATTTTTTTTTTTTCAAGGCGGATACACGTGTGTATCTGGTGTAATTTGCTTAGGTCTTTCAGTTGCCTGACAGCTTCTGTATAATGTAGATGTCTAACTAAGTTTTTAGGTATCTGTATAAGAGCACGGAAGGCCTATTTACAAAGTGTTTAACTCCGTCATCCCGTGCAGCTCACCGCGAAAACTCCCAACCCTGCCGATTGCAGCGTTTAAAGCCATGGAATCTGCACAATGTTGCGACGATCTCAGCCGAGGTCACCCGAGATGTTTACGGAACTTTAACGTTAGTCTCCTTCTCCGAACTGCCAACTGAATCACTTCCACTTCGTTAGTAAGGGGTCAGCTAGGAGGTTGACACGAAGACCACACATCTTCAGAACTTTGCAAACCTGTTGATAAACTTGCCAAACTAACCCTTTATTACAGTACTGTTAATAATTGTTCAGTTACCCATTTTTAACACTGATTGATGCACACCACTTAATTTAAGAGTGGATTTTCTAAAATGGGGTGCAACGCTTGTGTACAAGAGCCAGTGTTATTATAATATATTGTCATTTAGTGCACTTTTGATGAACATTTCCCACAGGTGGTCCCTGGCCAGAGCAATAGATTACCTGTGCTTCCTCTAGTGGACAGAAAGTGCAACTGCAGGATCCGACTCATTACACGCGTTACCAAAGTAAGTAAGTATTACCTGCGATGACCCCACTTCCACTGGACCCGTGCCACCGGTCCTGTAGGGCTGCGGTGTTTGCAGGATATTACTCCTCTCGGGCGCTTTAAACTCCTGACTCAGATTAATCGTTGTCTCCAACGATCCAGTTTAGCTTTCTTACACACTTCAGGGACAGATAAAAAAAAACTGCAGACGAGGTGCACCTACACTCCAGCGGAGTAATGCCATTCTTGCCTTTCCCCTTCTTTTTTTCTTCTTTCTGGACAGCAGGGATCTGACGCGATGTTCGGGGGTGTTCGCTCATCTGTTCCGCCTGCTGCGCGGCCTCGCATCGAGGAGACGCTTTCAGTCACCCCCCGAGCTCTGTTGTACGCGCGTTACTTGCCCGTGTTTGTAAATTCTGCACATGTTCGTGATTTCTCCCTGGGAGAGGGAGCGTGAGAAATGGAAATTAATAATATATCACGACAGAGAAGAAAAGCGGTGTATTTTTAGTGCGCTTTAATTCCACAGCGTGCCCGGAGAAACCAGAGAGTCAGCCTCGTTAGCAGTGAGTCATGCGAAAGACCCCCCCCCCCTAAATGCCGCCCCACAGGAGGTCAGAGTTCAAAATACCCTTCAGTCTTCATTTCCGACAATTTTCTGAAAATCTGCCAAAACTTAAATCTGAAGGCAGACTACATGTAATACCAGCTGTGAACATTAGTAAGCATATGCTACAGCTGTTACATTTTTAGTCTCTGAGCCAAAGATTATCAATGCAAATAAAGTAGGCTTAACAAGACCTGCTGTTTTAGCTCCTGCATTTGCATTCTAGTCTTGTTGTAGGCTAATGATTTCAGACATCCAGTTCCACAAAACACCCATATGCATTTAAATGTGCCGGTAATTTGTATGCAAAAGCATTTCAATAGTGTCTTTAAGTTTTGAATGGGAAATAGGTAAAGTTACACACAAAGTCCCACAAAGAGAAGTCTGTTGATATCATGACACAAATGTCAGAAAGGACTTTGCTTTCATATGACCATCAACAACTCTGTGCTCAGTAACTTCTAATAGTAAGGTTGAAAACTCAAAACTGCCTAGTTTTTAGAGTCTGTCCCCATTTTTATAAATCAGGAGGGCATCAGCCTCTACAGTGCGGTGGCCTAACTTCCACTGATCTGTCTCTGGGTGCCGAAAGTGTTGAAAAGAAGAGGAAGTAGTCTAGCCATATGATGTCACCCAAAAGTGAATAGGTACTGTTGGTATAGTCATTGTGCATATCTTAAACATTCTAAATATCAACTTTTATTTTGCCTAAGCAGCTCAGAAGAAGGCAACATCAGACAAACTGAAACTTCCACTGAAACAATCTTGCATGTGGTACCACAGTTATTGATTTCTGCACACATGCAGTAACACTCAGCTAAGAAACTAGCTGTGAGCGGAAGCAGAATAAGATTTTAGATTTTACACATGGGCTCCACAAACTCTAAGAGATATAGTTGTATACAGTCATCAGAGGATGTCATCAAGCAGAGACAACGACAGAAGCTCAGGAGGGTCAAAGTAAAAGCATGAGCATTCACCAATGAGGTGTGGTGAAAAATGCCAATCTCTAAGATACCAAATAAGCTGGAAAATCAATTCATGTGAAAGAATGAGGGATGGTCAGGCCCCTCCTACCAAGAAAGGGGTTGTCTGAGCACAGGTACTGTTTTCTGAGCAGAAAAACATAGACACTAAATATATGAACCACCTGTGCCAGAGGTATGATTACATCTCTCAGAGTTGTGACCACTCCACCCAGATCCCTAGCCACACCCCCCAAAGCTGTGATCAATCCTCTCAGAGCACTGGCCACACCTCCTACAATTGTGACCACTCCTCCCAGAGACCTGGTCACACCCGTCTGGAGCTGTGACCACTCCTCCCGGAGACCTGGTCACACCCGTCTGGAGCTGTGATCAATCCCCTCAGAGACCTGACCACACCCCCTAGAGCTGTGACCAATCCTCTCAGAGCTCTGGCCACACCTCCTAGAATAGTGACCATTCCTCTTGTGGCCTTGACTGCACTGGCTCCAAACAGTAAAGTGTGTAGGTCACAGTTGGTAGACACTGTGAACAAAGAAAAGACCCCTTAAGTGGGCAGTGCCCCTTCAGCACCAGCAAATAAGCAAGCTTGGAAAAGATGATTTGGTATCACTGGAACCTTTTAATGTCTCCCATCACCTGACATGCAGAGGCAAACTTACTCTTGGACTGTCTGTTGGCTAACTGTGTGATCAAAGTACAAACATGCTCTCGTATGGCAAAGGCAGGTATGAAAGACAGGGTCTTGTTCCAGTAAGAGAACACAACCGAAAGATTCAGACAAGTAAAACAAAAATAACTTCAACAGCTACGATCAATAAATACAATTCAGAGAACTGGACACTGGTGAAATCATCCACCAATTCTACAGTTAAAGATAAAGAAACCAAAATAAATAGAAACTTTCAAACAAGAACTAGCAAAACCCCCATCTCCTCTGAACATTTTATTCACATATGTGGTAGCTGGTATGGCTGATAAAAGTCTCAGGATTTTACAGTTGGTTTTCTTCTTTGTTTCTTTTTCTGTTTTTCTTTTTTGTGTTGTCGCTGAACTGCCAATAATTCTGTTCAGTGTTGTGGAGAGGAGAGAGGAAGGAGCTTGGTGTGACTCATCAGTAATTTCTGATCCCATGAACGCCTACACCCCCCCCCCCCACTTCAGACTCTCCAGTTCCCCCTCACCCTGCCCCCGACCCTAACTCCCACCCTGCGATCAGATAATAAATTCGAAAACGTCTCCCCTCCCCTCCACAGGTGTCCCTTCCAGGCTACATTCTGGGACTCCCGTGAGGGGGGTATTGGAGGGGCATCGGACAGGAACCCACCGCTGCCCCCCCACACACCTCACTGTCTCCGGTAGCGGTTGACGGGCTTCTCCCCGCAGCCCGCCCCCCCAGCGGCGGCCTCGCAGGACGCCAGCCCCGCAGCGTTGCCGGGGGAGATGCTGCTCAGCAGGGCGGGCAGCTCGTCGGTGATGGCCGCCTCGATCTTGTCCAGCAGGCAGCCGCCCAGCCAGGAGCACTGGGAGGAGAGCTGCTTGAAGCCGCTGACGGGGTTGATGCCGAAGAAGTCGCGGTAGGCGTCGCGGCTGGGCAGGTCGAACTTGCTGACGTTGGTCTTGGCCAGGATGGACTTGAAGATGTAAAACTTGTCCGGGTCCTCCACGATCTCCCGGAAGACGGTGTCCGGGTCGCTGAAGAAGCCCATCTTGTCGCGGAAGGTCTGCACGTAGCGGTCCACCAGCAGGGCGTGGATGCGCACGCGGATGCCGTGTTGGCGGATGAAGGCGATCTTGTTCTCCAGGCGGTTCTCGATCACCTGGTTGAGGTCCTCCATCAGCGAGGTCTCCTCCTTGATGAAGAGGCCGCGGCTGGTGTCCGCGGAGTAGTCGTAGGGCCAGAAGGAGCTGACGTAGACGCGGGGCGGCTCCGTCACGTTGATGAGCGGCGCCATGCTCCAGAAGAGGGCGCCGTAGACGCGCATCAGGTCCTGCGTGGCCAGGCTGTCGGCCTTGTTAAGGATGATGCGGATCTGGGACTCCCGGCCTTTCAGTTGTTTGAAGAGCAGCTCCAGCTCCAGGCCCACGTCCAGCTTGGTCGGGTCGAACACCAGGAAGATCAGGTCCGCCCGGTCGATGAACCACTGGCACACGTCGCTGAAGGGGTACCCTGGTGGGATGGACAGATTATTGTTGTTACATTACATTACATTTACATTACATTTACATTACATTACACTTTTATCCATGCGAGTGACAATTGTATCCATTTACACAGCTGGATATTTACTGAGGCAATTATGCGTTAAGTAACTCTCCCTAGTGGGGAATCAAACCAGCGACCTTTTGGTTATGAGCTATGCTTCTTACCTCCTTACCACTACACCAGTGCTATGACTGTTTTTATTAGTAGTAGTAGTGGTGCTGTTATTTATTTATTTAGTTATTATTACAGTACTATGATTACATGATACAATAGACACCTATATGCATGTGTGTGTGTGTGTGTGTGTGTGTATGAGCAAGAGATTTTGTGTGTGAGATTTCTGTATTTATATGTGTGTGCACATGTGAGCGAAAGTTTGCATGTGTTTGTGTATATGTTAGAGTTCGAGTTTGCGTACGTTCGTGCGTGTGTGTGTGTGTGTGTGTGTTTACGGTCGCTTGGCCCCCCTACCTCTCTCCTGCTGCTTGCGGTTCTCGATAATGCCGGGCGTGTCCACAATGTTGACTCTCTCCAGGAGCTTGTTGGGAATCTCGATGCCGATCAGCTTCTCCAGGAAGTTCTGGCCGAACTTCTCCAGCGGCGAGAAGTTGCGCGAACTGTCTGCTGCCATGACGATGCCCTCGATGGTGCGGAACTTCTCCCCGTGCATGATCACCGTGAACTCGGAGGTGGTGGGCTCCGCTCCTGAGGATGGGACAGTACGAGCATCACCAAACTGTACTGCTGTGTTCATCTCTCCTGGTGGTTTTTGTATTACACTGACCTACTCTTACAGTACCCTGCATGGGCCATTTCATTGCCCTGATGTCACGCATTATTTGTTACTTGTTTGAACTGCAATTGTTGTGCTGATTTGTGAGGGTCATGCTGCAATTGAGGTGTGTGTACCTGTGTGGGAGTGGTAGAGATTTTCCAACAAGATGAGGCTTCAGTCGTGCCCACCTCTTCAATGTAGGTGAAGGGAGTGAGGTGTGTTTACTTGTGTAGAATTCATAGGTGGAATTTGTTCAGCTGTGTACAGCTGATAGGTGAGATGTGTTTACCTTGGTACAGCTAGTAGGTGAGGGTGTTCAGGTGTGTTGATCTATGTGCAGCTGGTAGGTGAGGGTGTTCAGGTGTGCTTACCCGTGTACAGCTAGTAGGTGACAGTGTTCAGGTGTGCTTACCTGTGTACAGCCAGTAGGTGACAGTATTCAGGTGCTTACCTGTGTGAAACTGGTAGGTGACAGTGTGCAGGTGTGCTTACCTGTGTACAGTTGGTAGGGGGTGTCCTGCAGACCCAGCAGGTAGTTGATCATGGAGGACTTGCCAACGCTCCAGGGCCCCAGGAACAGCACCAAGGGCTTGGAGGAGATCTCTGCATCTGTGGGCCCAAGGTAGAGCAAGGAGGGAAGACAGAGACAGAGACAGTGTCAGTGAGGCTGCCCGAGAGTAAAGGGAAACATGGGTATTCCCTGGGGCAAAACAGTGAAGTGATTGGCCGGGCAAGCCATGTATTTGTGAAAGACGGATGGAATGAGAGAGCAGGACCTGCAGAAAATCTGAGAGGTACCCCAGATGCATGCTGGGAACAGATAGAGCATATCTACAGCTGTCAATCACAAACAGGACTGACGTGTCTTGGATTAATTATGTGCTAGGCTTAACTACCCTGATCACGGTAAAAAAAAAAAGTCTTACCACAAAGCATTTTCTTCAGCATGTTCTTATTATAAACTAAATGTTATTATTAGACTTTGTGTTTTTTTTTTCCTCATAATAATAAATCATCATACATATTTTCACCCTGGGCAGCAGTTCCTTGCATGCCAGCTGGTGTGTGTCTGATTTCAGCACCTTTCTCAGCCCTGCTCGCTGTGTCATCAGCAGTTTTCTGCACCTGAGTAAAGCGTTTGACAAGGATGTCCTTTCGTTGTGTGGTTACTGTTACTCTTGTTTCCTTTGCCAAAGGTGGACAGACAGGAGGCGGAGGAAGTGGAGGTGGGTTCTGTGTAGTGACATGCACGCCTCCTGATGAAGCAATTGGACCACCTGATTCAGTGAGTCGTTGCCTCGATTGAGCCAATTTAGCTGTCCTGCCCAGCTCTGTGGGGCTGTAGTGGTTTAGAGAGAGATGAAAAAATGGCTGGAAGGGAGCTCTACAGGACTGGGTATGACTAACCCTACTACAGAATGGCACACTGTCCTGCATATCTTCTATGTATCCTTCCTGCTTGACTAAATCAGGTGTGCTCAGCTAATCAAAAGTGCCACTGATGAGTTCAGTCAGGTAGGTAGAGCAGGGATAGACAGAAGATATGCAGGACGGTGTGCCTTCAGGAGCAGGGTTGGGAAACGCTGGTATAAGCTATAATATATTGTACGTTTGAACTGCAGACAGCAACTCAGTACAAGAAATCAATCCAGCATTCACGGCAAGCGTGTTTCATAGCAACAACAGGACTGTGTTATTTTAGTCTAAGATGGTTTCCTCGAAATCAATGTTTTTTTCTTCAGCGTTTTGTTGTCGTGGCCTGTCATAAATTACCACTCTTGGCCTTTGGAGGGCGAGCTTTCTCACAGGATGAGGGAGATGTGTAGGCAGTGTGTGTGTCGTTGTGCCGATGGGTAGCGACTGCTTTTTTCAGTGAAAGAAGAGCAACACGCTGTTGCAGCTGAAAAAGTGTACCAGTCACAGTCAAAGTAAACACCAGTTACAGCTGGAAAAGTGAAAAAAGGAGAGCAAAAATTGCAATGAGAATTTCCTTGATTCATGAAAATGGATTGTTTTTCTTTCAGTCACTTTTGTTAATTTGCAGTTTTATTGTTTGTATTGTGGGTATTAAGTACGCACGTATATGTGTACCCTCATAAACAGAAACCACACTTAAAACACCTGTACCTCACTGTCAAAAAGCAATGTCCCCCGACTGTTTTATTTACTGAGAGGAGTTTTTTCCCCCCACACAGTGACTGAGATGGAGGGATCGGGCTCACCTGAGATCTCATGCTGCCGCAGCTCATTGTACTTGTACGCTTGCTCCATGGGCTTGATGGACGTGTGGTAGATGTGACGCAGCTTCTGCTGGGCCGCTGGTGACAGAAAAGTGTGTGTGGGGGGGGCAGGGATTGAGGAAGAGAAGGACATAGAGTGAGGGGAGAAAGTGGGGAGGGGGTGGGGAGGGCAGAAAGAGGAGAGAGAGAGGAGGAGGCAGAGATAGAGAGAGGGAGAAAGAGGTGAGAGAGAGGGCAGAAAGAGGGAGAGAGAGAGGGAGAAAGCGAGACAAAGAAAGGGATAAAAAGTGAGGAAGAGTGAATGAATCAAGTGCTAAAAATGGACCTGGGGGGTCCATGTGGGGTTAGACGGACAGTGGACCCTGTGACTACTGACCACTGCACACATGTCTCAGCTGGTCTTGAGGGTCACAAAGATTAAATCAAAGGTGCAAATTAATCCTAAATGGATGGTAAGAGTGCCCGTACCTAATCACAGCAGTCTCTGCTATTGTTATTTCATTATTATTAAAGGATAAACCTGACAGTGGTAACATTTGGCCACCAAAATAAGTAAGCCCTCTGAGCATGTTTCTGATTTCATTCCAGACCTCCAGCCCCCGCCACCAGACCTTGTGTCCACATTTTGAAACGGTTCTTGCCACATGTAAAAGCTGACTCCAATGAAAAAGCCTCCGATATGTCAGGCCCTGGACATTGTCCCCCTGCACCCCCCTGTCTCCCCCACATCTTGGCTCCCACATACTTAAACACATCTGGAGCTGGATCACAGTGGAAAGTTAATCAAACTCAATCATTTGAATCCTTGCCTGTTATGTGCCAATGTGAGTTATTATAGTTCCCAACAATGTGTATTACAGTTCCATTACATTTTCAAAAGGAATAAAAGGAAGTCCACACAGAATTCTGTTCTGGGTTTTGTGGAGCCCCAAAGCCACAAGGATGATCAGACTCAATCATTTTAATTCTCTGCCTGTTATGCACCAAAGCAACTCCTTACACTTCCTTGCACGGTAGTGGTTCCAAAGCATTTTCAAAATATTGTTCACAAAATTATAAAAGGAGCACCGCACTCGATCCTGTTCTGCGTTTTGTGGAGTACAGTACCATCTCACAGCCCTGTTCATACATTTTTGATACACTTATCAAGTGTGAAAAACATGCCAGAGCTCAACTCAAATTTTACCCAGGCCATTTAACAGGATCCTTTGTTGGAGCGCCCCCTTGTGCCCCTTACCTGTGTACGCGGCTGAGGGCTCGGCCGTGGCCAGACGCAGCTTTTCTTCGATGTGGGACCTGTCTCGCATTGCATCGCCCACCACTTCCTCCTCTGCAGGGATAAAGCACATCCTGTCAAACCAACCAATCAGCACTGTGCTCATCTGACAGGTGACACTCAGAGACAATGAAACCCCCCAGTGTTACGCCTTAACTACTCTGGAACAAAAAACACTAAACGAATGAACTGCTATATTGGAATGCCTCCAGTGTCTTTTAAGAGGAGCTCTTACATGGGTCATACAAGGCTGATAGATAGCTGGTTGAAGCCATCTTTAAGGTGGGTTCTTATATGGCTGATAGAGAGCTGATTAAAGCCAATTTTGAGGCAGGTTCTTACATGGCTGTGTCAGTGCTCCCGCCCCTCCCGCTGTGGTGTTTTTGTTTTTCCTTGTCCATGTGCTTTTGTTTCCCTGCCCTGCTCCCTGCCCGGTTCTCCACCCGTCTGATTGCTCATTGCCTTCACCTGCCTGCCTGCACACCTGCTTCCCATCCCCTTGTCAGCCCTGCCCTATATCTGCCCTGTGTGTCCCTGTCCTGTTGCTAGTTCGTAGCAGTTTGTTTCCTGACTGTTTTAGTCCCTGCTGTTTTACCCTGTATGATAGCTGTTTTCCATTTTCGACCTGCCCGTTTTTCGACCTGATTGCTGCCTGCCGCTCTGCATTGTTCGCTCGATCTCTCTGCCTGCCCGTTGTTCGACCCTGCCTGTTCCGCTTTACCCATACCTGGATTTTCCCTCAGATTGCTTCTGTGGTTTTTGACCCTGCTTGTGTACTGTTTACGATCTGCTCACGTCTTATTAAATCTGCCCGGAAATTGACGCACTGTGGTCTGCGACTGAGTCCTTGCCTGAGCCTTGACAGGCTGATAGGTGAGCTGATTAAGGCCATGTTTGAGGTAGGTTCTAATACATCAAAGCCCTTTAACCTTGCAGTTAAAGAGACACATTTTTACATGGCTGGTAGAGGATAAATAAGCTGATTTAGGCATGGGTGTAGGAAAGGAAAGCAGAAGCATTCACTAGATTTATGGACACCCTGCCCTTATAATTGCATATTGACACAGATAACTCTTCACCCCAGATCCACACGTTTGCTGCTGAGTTGCACTGTACCTAGCTTTTCCCTGAGTGTACCTGTGTTCGTTTCCCAGCACAGCCCTGTATAAAACATTGAAGTCAGCGCCAGCGTGCAATATTGTCCCTTAGCGCTCATGGCAGTTTAATTCAAAGTCATGGCCATGTAAGCATTGACCCCACTATGCAGGTCATAGGCATTTCTGGTTTCATTTATTCTCTTGAAGTTTTTTTTGCACATTTGAGGGAAACAAAATAAAATGAAATAAAAGAACCAAAAAAGGTTAACATTTGCACAACATTTGTTCTTCTGTTTCTTAGAGAAGAGACTGACAGCACCCTAAAGCCACTATTGGGGTAATAAAACAAAAAGGAAAAAAGCAGAGCATTAGATTAGAGAAGGACTTGTGTTATATGTGTTACATCTGACATTTAAGCTGAAAAAGCATCATTTGGAGCAATCTTTGACTGCAAGGTAAAAAGGGGCTTTGCTGTGCTTTTTTGGACTCCCAAGGGTTTTGATTTATAAATGACTGAATTCTGCCATGGCAATGCCTTTCACAGCATTGTGCAAAAAAAAACTCTTTTCAGTGTACTTTTCAGCGGCACAAAAATTTCATGGCCATTAATCAGAGAGAACGCAACAAAAAAAAGGCCTCACCTGGCTGAAGCCTCAATCTGGCAGTGTAGGGGTTACTCCACATTGCATATTTATTATTTATCCATGTGTTTTTCACCTAGTTCATTTGAGTAACAGCTATCTTTCACACTTTCTCCAAGATCTGAATAATGTCTCACGGTTGTTATAAATAGAGCATAATATATGCAGAGTGGCACATTTAAAGGTTTCCAGTGATGACTTAATTGTACAATACTTTCACATGCATCGCAAAAGTATATTTTACCTATTTCTTTGTCTGTCCTTTGTGTAATTTAACACAGTCAACATTAATACTTCATGTGGCATTTATACATATCCAGATTTGTTGTAGTATTTATGTGTGTGTGTGTTTTTACATATTAAGACAATAGTAGTCTATGAAAGCCCTTTTGCCATGGTGGAAGGTAATTTTATGCTTTCATATTTCAAAATGCTTCATTTTTCACAAAATCTCATACAAGAATCCATGTGAGTTCACTACCAAATTATACAGATGTCATAATAATGTCAGGTAGGAGAGTGCACTACTAAGCTGTTGCTCTTTGCAATAAGCCATTTTTGAGATCTCATTGTATTCTCAGAAAAGTTACACAAATGTAAGCAGAATCTTCTCTATAAAGCTGAGTGGAATGACTCTGGTTGCTTTAGACTACATACAAAGTACATATGTTCACTGAGATCAATGAGAAACAGTCCAGCTCAGCTAAATGGCTAAACGATTGTGCGTGTGGTAAATTCCAAACGTAACATTATGGAGTATTGTCATTCAGCCTGCAAGCACAGTTGTTAACTTTTGTTTATTCTTCCCCCAAATACTTAATAAATATGTGTTTTTTTGGGGGGGGAAACGGCTGATAGCAAAAGAAAACACCTTTTAATTGTTAACATCAGTGTGTCCTACCTGAATGTCAATGCCCTTTAAGCTTACATTTACACAGACGTTGCTGTACTGTTTTTGGCTATTGTTACCTGTACCTTTCACGGTCACCTCTTGGGGTTCCACCTGCTCTTCCTCCTCCTGGACGTCTTCAACCACAGCCTCCTGCTCGTCCACTGTTTCCACGGGAACACTTTCCTCCACCACCTCTTCCGGAGTCTCCACGGCCACCTCCTCCTCTGGAGCTTCAGCTGCCGCATCAAGAACCACCTCAGCTTCGGGCTCCGTTTCCTCGGCAACAGCAGGCTCAGCTTCAGGCTCTGCCTCTGCTTCTGCGACAACCTCAGGCTCAGCTTCAGCCTCAGCCTCCGCTTCCACGACAACCTCAGGCTCAGCTTCAGGCTCAGCTTCAGCCACCGCTTCCTCGGCGACCGCTGATTCAGCTTCGGTTTCCACTTCCTCAGGGACCTCAGGCTCAGCTTCCTCCTCCACTTCCTCCACAGCTTCCTCTGGGGCTGCATCCTCCTCAGAAGCTTCAGCAGTTGCTACAGCCTCCTCCGCTGTCTCCTCCTCTTCTTCCACAGCTTCCTCCTCTTCTTCAGAGGAGACCTCCTCACTCACCTCTGGCTCCTCTGCAGGCACGGTCTCTGCATCCTCCTCCTCCTCCTCCTCCTCACTTTGGAGAGGCACCTCCACAGACATCTCCTCTTCTTCTCCACCCTCCTGCTCCTCGCTCGACTCCTCCCCGGCCTCCTCCATGGATGTGGGCTCAGCGGCCTCTTCCCCCTCCTGGGGTTCGACCTCAGCAGACTCCCCGGCATCTTCAGCAGCGGCTACATCCTCTTCCTCGGCAGACTCGGCCGAGTCCTCAGATGCAGCCTCCTCTTCGGAGGACTCCGCCTCGTCTCCGGGGGCGGCAGCGTCAGCCTCCTCCCCCTCCCCCTCCTCCTCCTCCTCTACGGCGGGCTCCCCCGTGCTCGGGGCGGCCGCCGCACAGGGTTGGCAGACGCCCCTCTCCGGGGCAGGCGTGTCGTTGGAACTCTGGCTGCGGTCCTCGCCCCCGTCGCAGGGACAGGGGAAGAGCGGCTGACCCTCGGGCTGCTGCAGCTGCAGGCGCACCAGCGGCTCATCCTCCACCGTCCCAGTTCCCGGCCCCTCTCCCGCCGGCTCTGCAGGGGAAAGAAAGCATAGCGGTAAGGAGCAGGGCTTGTAACCGAAAGGTTGCTGGTTTGATTTCCTGCTGGGACACCGCTGCTGTACCCCAGCAGGGCTTGTAATCGAAAGGTTGCTGGTTCGATTCCATGCTGGGACACAAATCCTGTGGAGACCCATGAGGCTGTGCAACAAATGTATGACTAATCATTACTGAGTGCCTCACAATAGATACGGAGCAGATATAGATAGATATGGGTGGCAGCGTAGCATAATGGGGGCGGCGGTGTAGCATAACGGTACAGTGAAGGGCTTATAACCAAAAGGTTGCCGGTTTGATTCCCCACTGGGGCACTGCTGCTGTACCCTTGGGCAAGGTACCTAACCCAGAATTGCCTCAGTAAATATACAGCTACATAAATGGATAACATGTAAAAACTGTAACCTATGTAAGTAACCTGTGTAAGACCATATGTTAAATGACAATAATGTAATGTAATGAAAACGGCGGGTCAGCCAGTGCAACCTGGAGGAGCTCCCAGAACATGACTGGAAACCGAAAAGGTCACCAGGTCAACTCCCAGCTGGGGCGTTACTGTGGTAGAGCTACGCACTTATCCAGAACAAATGTTTTGAACGTTTAAATGATTTGGTATGTAAGTCTGGATAAATGTGTCCAGTAGGCAAATCCAGTCCCAATGTGATTTTTGGTTGGTTTTGTAATTTAATCTAAGAATTTAATAAATTATAAGTCAGGAGGTGAGCTGGCACATGAATACTAATGTATTAGCAATGAACCCATGTCAAGGGAGAGCTAGTGACTGGGAGGCACAGGTGGCTTCAATAGGCAGTTTCACACAGTGATTACCATTCACAGCAGGCCTTAACAACATGCTGATCGATCGGCATGTAATTCCTCAAATAACTGGTGAACTGACACTACCTAGTTGTATTTCCATTTGTGCTTATACTTCATTGAAGGAATAATTATGTATGACATTTTTTTGAACACCAAGACATAATTCCTATGACCTGACAACTTGAGGGAATTATTAAGAAGATTTGGTCAACAGCTAACCAGACAACAAATTTTGCTAGTCTGATTCAGTAAGCCCTGCAGTTTTAGTCAGTGTCTAATATCTGTACAAAAGGTCAACCAGCCATGACTGAGGGTTATCTTTCCCTCTTGTAAGGGCATGGTCTGGAATGTGGCCTAACCTTTAATGCTGCTTCTTTCTTCTGCCTCTTTCAACACAAGCATACAATAACCTAAATGGCTGATAAGCGATAGCACACTTTCTTGCGATTGACCGTACAGTATCTCATATTCAGTTTCTCATTCCTGACATGTTACTGAGTCACGTCACGTGTGACAGGCATTATCTCTGAACGCCGGAGTAGCTGACTCAGGTTTGAAATTCAAGCTTTGTCACTCGGCGAGAAGGGGCTCGGTGTCCTAAGTTGTCATTAACAGATATATCCGCCCTTGGGACCAACGCCTCTCCTGTTTCCAAAATAAGAAGGGCGTTGACCCGCCTGCTCTGATGGACATTGTTGTATAATGGGGGCTCGCACATTTTTCGCCTTGTGCCTGATGCCTGGCACGTTGGACATTGGCGGCTGAGCCGAGAACAGAACCGAACACCCAATGCGCATGCTTAGACAGCCAGGCTTGAGTTTCAGCTCCATAAATGGACAGAGGTAGAGACAGAGCCAGTTAGGAGGGGAGAACAAATGAATGAATGAATGAACGCTGAAAAATACAAACCAAAGACATTGCAAGTTATCTTTGTCTCGCTGCAATGTCGATTTGCAGCAGCTAGCAGGGGAGTTTGATGCCGGGTTTGATGACTGACACCTCCCAATCCGACATGTTTCAGGGACACCTTCACTGTAATTAACCAAAATCATTAACCCCTCAATAAGAGGAACTGCTTCTGAGGCCAACAGCCATAAATATGAATTAAGGTACGGCTGTATAAATGGGTCACATGCTTTAAGATAAGTAAACTTACTTTAAGATAAGTAAGTTTGTCAAGCAGATTAATTGCGCGACGGTGATTCATAGTGACAGCTAGTGACAGCATAGTGACATAGTGACAGCTTTGGTAGTACTTAAAGGAAATAAGAGGAATCACAGATGTATCAGATTTGACACACCTGTATCTAACACCATCAGTGTACATTTACAGTACGGTAAGTCACACCTGAAATGACTAAGTGCAAGATGAAAATCATTTCAGGTAGCACCTCTTGGTGGTAGGTACTGTACCTTTATGTCACATACTGCAGCATGAACATATGTGTACTCACACACACACTCACACACACACACACACATACTCACGCACGCACACACACACACACACACATACTCACGCACACACACACACACTCACACACACACACGCACACACACACATACTCACGCACACACACACACACACGCACACACACACATACTCACGCACACACACACACACGCACACACACAAACAAACAGGCTGTTTACATGGTTACCAGGGAACTCCCTATCAAACGACACCCAATGCAGAAGAACAGGACAGGATGGCCCCAGAAATGCAAGCTATACCAGGACCACCTGACAGCCCCCACCTCCCTACGCCTGATTCGAACCCCCTGAGGGGCTTAGCGGCCTGTTAAGACTGCCTAGGAAACACGCTCCGGTGCACAGCCTCGCATACGGCCACTATACTGTGTGCATATGCAGTTCGTGTTTCAGGTTATATATAGAGGACAGCTGAGAGGAACGGGCTGATTTGCACCTCCAAGGCCAGGAGCTCTGAGACGTTAACGCTGCCACCCCACCCACTCCTGGGACTCCTGGGACAAGACGCTAAAGGAGTTACAGAAACACATGCACACTGACACACACAAGCATGCACTCTAACACACACGCACATTGGTACCACCACGCACTGACACCTTCAAGCAAGCTTGTATATGCACGTGTCTGCTCACTCACACACACACACACACACACACACACACACACACAGAGGCCACGCACCAACACACACAAGCTTGTATATACACAGGTCTGCTCAATCAAACACACAAAAACACACACGCACACACACACACACACACACACACATACACAGAGGCCACGCATCAACACACACACAGGCCACGCATCAACACACACAAGCTTGTATATACACAGGTCTGCACAATCAAACACACACAAGCACACATGCTCAAGCATATATGCACAGGTGTGCTCACTCACTCAAACACACACACACACACACACGCCATGTAGTGACACATGTACACGTGTATTCACTCTGTCACACACACACAGGCACCATCATACTGTGACAAGTGATCACTCATATATGCACACGTGTACTCACACACACACACACACACACAAACACACACACGCCTGCATTATATGATAGAAGGTGTTGAGAGGAATGCCATGCCTCGTATTCTACCTCACCCCCTCTCCTACCTGTAAATCTCAGCCTTTGGAAATGAGGGTAACCCATGCTGCTCTCATGGCAGTACATCTCTATTTGTGGGTGTAGGATTTGGGAATATAATAAAGCCATGGAATATTAAATAGTCAGCTCAATAGTGAACCCCTAAAGTAAACCGCAACTATATTAAAATAGTTCATGTTATACAAAATATATAATTGCTGCCGAGACTGACGGGATCAGGGATGATAGACTACCACAGCATTCATAAATGTAACACAAATCCGGTACGTCACTCTGAATAAGACTGTAAACATCATGTACTCCTCTTGAATACTCTGGATAAGAGTGTCTGATATGTGCCAAAATACATCTGGGCAGAATACACATGAAAAAACTACCAATTCAGTACACCTCTTTGGTGGGAGAATTTGAAGGGACAGGGTCTTATTTCGCCATTTCAACTCCTCTCATTGCTGTGATTCTTTCATCCAGAGATTACAGTCAATCGGTCAAATTCTTATAGTCAAATCGGTAGACCATTTCATTGGCCGGGTATGTCTGAGGGAAGGGGGGAAGGGTGCAGTAAAAATCTTTCTGTGATAGCACACGACTCACAATGCTCCAACAGAAATGTCATGTTTTTTCTGTATTCATGGGTAGTGATGGTCTTTACCCGGTGAACTCACTACCTCCTCTACTCTGCTGAAGAAATGACCTGTCTGAAACATTGCGATTAAGACTTGAGAATTCATTTAGTTTTCTGCCCACAACTGCTCACTACTGCAGAAGGACTTTTAAGTCTCAAAGCCGGCTGGGTAGTACATGACATGTTCCCTGCAATCTTAAATGAACACAGTTCTTTCCTCTAATCAAGCAAGTAGAACTTCATCACTCCACACTTAGCCTGCAGAATATACAGTCTGTGGCTTATTTCATAGCCCTGTGTCACTGTTAAATGCGGAAGTGAAAATTCTCTGCAAAGCCCTTGTACTAAGACTAATACAAGTTGCTTCAGACTGGACCCAGATCTGACCAGAGCAGAGAAGACTGTATTGTACTATATAAATGCTTTGGGGTAACTTTATGGATATCTGAGGTATTAGTATAAGGGGAATTTATGGAGTAAGCCGGGAAGCCAATCATAACCATGCTTCTTGCATTTTTGTGGAAACATTGTCAAAGATTAGGAAGTCTTACGGTAGTAGAATAAGTTACTTAGGCAGTAAGCTACAACTGATAAATTCAAACGTAAACCTCTTGAAAGTTTACATTAAAACTACAGTATCTAGACTACTGGTACTATACACTCACTGACCTTTAATTTTCTAGAGACCTTGTTGAAATTGCAGTCATTTGAGACATACTGTACATGTTACGTGGTCGTAATGAGATGAAATGTTGATGATGTTTCAGAGATGGCCTTGAGGTGCCCTTGAATCTATGAATTTCAGAGGTTACATTTTTTACAATACTTATACCTTAGCAGGTGTGAATTTTAATCTAAATTATATTGTGGCTAAATTCCCACCATTCCTGTGACTTTAAATTCTCCTATAATGCCATACGTGTATGTTCTGTGCTTGAAATATGCTTTTACTCACAGGATATATTTAGTATATCACAGGCTTCAGTTCCAGCTTTTTCTCACACACCCTTTGATGGCACTTTTTTGCGAACGCGTCTCCGGGTTGGATGTAGGACCTTGTTACCCCATGGCCAGACGATGAAAGGCCAGGGCATCAAGCTATCCAAAGGGTACGAGACTGGCCAAGCCAAGACTCGGCCGTGCTACAGGCTAATGCTTTAATACAATCAGCTGCATTTTTGCATATATTTAACCTTGACATATCTGAGAAGCGATACGTGAGATTTCAGTAGGTAATCACTTCTGTGCAAGCCCAGGGAAATCTAACACTAGAGCCAGTTACTGGCTGTTTTCTTATCATCAGGGAAAAGTGTTTATCGCGTTAGCGCAAGTATTTATTTGCAGACTTATTCTGTTTCTTTAACTTGCCTGAATTGATTTAAACCTTTTTTTTCATATTGTTTGCCATTGCCATGCCGTCTTCATCACTCCAGGAATCCAGGTTGTGTACCTGGCTTGCGTACATCAGCAATGCCTACAATTCAAATCTGTGATCCTCTCGAGGCAAGATCACATCCCTAACCATTACACCATTTGTGCATGTGTGCACAGATCAACCATTGCACATATTTGGAACACTCTTGCCACCAGAATGTTGTGTCATGCGATGAAGTGAGAGCTAAGTGTAGAGAGGGGGAGCTGATGAGAGAGGTGGTCAGACGTCACTCCAGCGCAGGGTGGGTGGTGAAGACGAGTAAAGACAGTAAAATCAGTGACACCTCGACGGGTCTAATGCAGTTCAGAGGTATATATAACACCAGGAAAGGCATGATCCAGAGACTTGGGGAGGAACGCCGTCAAGGAACGTCCTGTTGCTGAATCACTGAACTGCCAACAGGGGCAGCAACGAGGGAAAATACCCGAAAGGGCATCACCCCTGGCATTCAAGGCGCTGCCCACTCACTGACCCCTGGCTGTAAATATCAGCGGCAGACTTAAGTGTTCCTCAGCTCTGTTTAATTGACCGAATCAAAGTTGGGGAAGGGGGGGGGGGGTTCCCAACTGGTTTGGCGGGAGTCCACGAGCACAGCTCTCAGCCTGCTGGACTGTCAGCACCCGTGTCTGCCAAGAAGCTCATCACGTTACAGCTGTCTGTTACATAACAGCAGGAGACAGGTATGTGCTTGTAGCCATGGTCTGTTTGTTTACAATGGAATTACGGCTACTGTATGTCCATATACTATACACCTCTGACCCCCTTATCATACATTTGGGGTTACCATAAAACTTCATTCAGTAGCTTGGACTTGCTTTAATTGTAAACCAGCCCAGATGTCTGTTCCTCCAAACTCCTGTTGTATCACCCACTGGTATGGTATGGGAGGCTGGTCTGAAAGTGGCTTTTAGCCCATTAGATAGGAAATTAGATAGGAAAGTAATAATAATATTAGTTTTATATTAAAATCCTTAAATTAAATTATATTAAAATTAACACTAATTTCTTATCTTATTTATGGTACACTGTTTGCTGTTTATTAACAAGAGTACAACATATTACATTAAATGATTCATAAAAGGCTATGAAATTCAACGCTTTCTTTTTTTAGTTTTTATCCATTGAATTCTCATGGTCAATTTGTCAAGTCAGTTGATAGATTAGTAATGTAATAAAATGTGTCTGTGAGAGATAATGTTACCATATGAACTGTCACATTTATCTTAAGCCCTCATTATCATTTTATGATTAACACATCTTAAATGCCCCTCTACTTCAGATCCCTGTAAAACAGATGAAGGAAATTATAAAATCATTGTGTCTTGTTCAAATTGTTTTTTTTTTCTTTCCTTTATTAGTCTTTTTTGTTCTGTTGTATTATGTCTTTATTACTGTTATGAGAAATGACTCCTAATGGAGGCACTGCAGCTAAAAGAGCCTTTGGTGAACTGGATGATTCGGAGTGTAGGTTTGAAACACCCTGCTTTGCTGGGGCTCACGTGACCGACAGTCACTACTCTGAAAGTGTCAGTTGGTTAAGAATAAGAATGTGTGACGTCACCACTGACACGGGTAAGCAGAGGAACACCTTAGGTGACGGACTGAATAAAGAGACTACCCTGGCACACTGCCAGACAACGGTACAAAGATGTCACACACCTTTTTTTTTTTTTGAAAGCTCACTTTCCCCTCATCTTTGGAGACCAGATGTTGCATTACATTAGTGGCATTTAGCAGACGCTCTCATCCAGAGTGATTTACTTACATCAAGTACAGGTTTTTAACAACGTTATCCATTTATACAGCTGGATATTTACTGAGGCAGTTGTGGGTTAAGTACCTTGCCCAAGGGTACAGCAGCAGTGCCCAGCAGAGAACTGAACCAGCATCCTTTCAGTTACAAGTCCTGCTCCTTAACCACTGTCCTACGCTGCCTCCCTCTGTGGTGAGAGGAATAAAATCCAATGCCATTCTTCTGGCCTCTGTGTCAGCCTCAGGAAACCACTGAGGGCTTTGTGACCCAGGCAAACCCACCAGTGATGGGGATGAAGGGCTTTGTGACCCAGGCAAACCCACCAGCGATGGCCGGCAAAGCCTCAATTTCCCAAAAAACCCACACAAAAATCTAGTCCCTCTCCTGGGTTTTGCAGTTGCAGAATTTGCTCCCGACATGATAAGACGGTGGTCTGTGATTCTGGTCGCAGCTCCTTTCCTGGAGAACACTTTACAGTGTTAGTGCTGCCGCTCTGAGGATGAATATTTACTCTCTGCCTGTCAGTAAGCCAAACATCAGCTTCAAATGCCAAGTATTCTGTTACATCTTTAATTAGCCATCACCAAAGAGCTTACTCTATAGTCCCTGATGTATCTACAGTAATACCGCTTTTAATTTCCCTGTTTCTGTCCCTCAGACACACACACACACAAACACACACACACACACACACATGCACACACACACGTGCAGGTGCTTGCACGTGTGCAAACACACTGGCTGTAGCTCTTACATAAACTTCAAGACTCAAGCGTCCAGTTACATCTCTTTAATTACACGTTCCCTAAGAGGCATCTGGGGGGGGGGTTTACCCTGACTTTGTGAAAGGAAGCCAATCCGTTCTGCTGCTGTCGGCTCGCCGTTACTGGCAGCTGATGACATGGCTGGAATCGAACCCGGGGCCGTAGGGCTCAGCCTGCATTCAGGACTGAGGCACTTTCTGACTCCTGCCTGCCAGATACTGCAAAATTTCCAGCTACAAACACACTGTACACTGCACTCCGACTCTGATACTTAAACCAGAGAACGATCCCTTCAGGCAACACTTGCTTGCCTGTGAGAGGCCCTTATACAGAAAAGCCACTGAGGTTAATACGAAACTAAAGGTTAAAGCAGTGGCCCATTGAAGATCTGAACCTGCAAGCATGCGGTTACAGGCCCAGCCCTCTGCCAGCCGGGCCGTGCCAGAGAGTGTTCTTACACAGCGGTAACACGGAGTTTAGTGTGCAAATGCAGCCTAATCACATTTAAGCGTTTGCTGTGCAGTGGGGCTCGGAGTAAGGCACACGCAGAGAGCGGGACAGAAGGCGACAGGTGCCGAGGCCGTGAGAGATGCTTCCTCCTGGGAACAGGAATAGCTCCACAATGGGTCAGGGGTGGAGAGAATTCATTCCTCTCCTATTTTGAGGCAGGGTCCATCAGCCCGGGCCAGGGTCGGAGATGCACCCCCCCCCCCTCCAGGTCCAGATGCAGCTACTGTATGTTGTTCTTTCTTTAGTTTTTTTGCCTCTTTCTTTTCTCTCTCTCTCTCTGTCTCTCTCTCCCTCTCCCTCTCTCCTCTCTCAAGGGACATGCAGATATCGACGTGAAAGTTAGTCTGTTTAATGTACACTGTTGCCCTCAGAGGAAGTGACAAAACAGTGCTACTGACACCTGCCGGTGGAGAACGCAGATGCTGTCATACACAGCTCAGAGGTCATGCCTTTGCATTTAACCCGGTACCAAACCCAGTTTCCTGTGCTGTAAAGTGTACAGTATTCTACAGGTACTGAGAAAGAACACAAAAAACAATGGTGTCTCAGAGAGGACAAACATGAAAAATCTCAAAACAAAATTACTGAATATGCACAGCAGAATCCCTCATCCAGGGTGACCGTACCTTGTATCTTAAACCTTCCTGGACATTTACTGAATGAGCTGCGGTTCAGTGTTGCGCTCAAAAGGCACAGTAGCGCTGGAATCTGATCCTGTGACTGCCTGTGCATATTGTACTTAAAAGGGATCTAGCAGCACTTAACTTCTGACACTGTGCTGTGTGGTACTGCATGGGGATGAGCAGTGCCCCTTGTAAAGAAAGTATTTGTAGGATGACGAGAGACTGTTTGTCTACATCGAGTCCCTGCATTCTCCGTTCCCTTCTGCCGAAGGCTTCCAGATCAAATGTTCTGAACATTCTGTCCCAGGGATTCTCTGCGTATCAACAGCGGTAGGAACCACAGCCGAAAGGGTTCACGTCCCCACGCTGATGTGAACATCCATAACCTCCTACCTTTCCTGGATTACTTTCAGCATTAAATGGGAGAGAATGTTTAGCGATATGACCCTCATGTGAGACTTTTTATTGAGGGACTTTTATTCTGACACAGTGCATTGGATATTGGTATATTTTTAACAGATCTGATTTGGTGCTCTTTTGGGGAGGATGTCAAGGGGATGAGGGGAAAGGAGAGGAGGGGGTGGAAGTGACCAGATGGGAGACAGTTATCTCTCAATCCCCTCTGTCCTTTTTATTATTTTGACAGGCTCATGCAAGATGATAATCGAGAATAGCCTTGACAATAAACCTGAGCTCGCTTTCTGCCTCTGAATCCCGCAATGACTGGGTTTCATTGAGACTCTCTTTATGCTGCTCAACAAAGCCAAGTAACAACGAGCCATCATCTCTGAAAGCATACCCACGGCCTTACACTAACATTACTGTGTAACTACACTAACCTCACTATTAACCTAACATTTCCCTTTACTGCACTGGAGGAGAACTGATCCTCAGGGAGTCTCTCCGGCTCCTGTTCATAGCCATCCTGGTTCAGATCCAGAAGCGCTACAGGAAAGGAGGAACAAGGGGTTTGTCCCATTTAATATGGGATAGTCATACAAAGTAAAGAACAGCGCCCCTAGTAGCAAGAGTCCTCCTGCTCATGGTTCTGGCCATCCAGGCTTTATGACAAGGGCTACAATAATAACATTCACATTGCTACATTATTACTCGTGATTATTAATGGGATACCGACAAAGGTTACACTTTAATGAACCCGTTTACCAGCGCAGTGCCATTGTGGTTAAACGAATGGGCGTTCAGGCCAGTGTTGTTTAATCACTATGCAGTTACATAACTCATGTAATTTCATACAAGGCAAGTGTCGGAGGTGAGTCCAGAACAGGATTAAGGGCTGGTGTCAGGCTGAGGGGGGTAGAGCCATGGTTTCCCAGATGGCTGTGTATTAGACTAGCATTATGTATTTATTATGTTATAATAAACTGGAGATGTTGAGACTATTGATGACGTGTAATTTGTTATTTGCTTATCGCATCTAAAAACTATTGGGAAATAATTGCAGGTAGCCACATTGTTCGCTTACCTTGAGGGTATGCGTGTATGCTTTGCAAGCAAAGCTGCAAATTCATTTAGCATTGCCGCCTGTCTCCGCAAAAACCTCCTTATCCGAGCAGCTCGTATCACTCTCAGACAGCGGGACGCATTTGTGGCATAGTGAAAATGCTGAACACGGTTATTTTGGTGCTGACACCATATTAACAAAAAGATGCATAACAAAACTAGTGTGGCTTTCCATCTCCCCCTTTGCGTCGTTGCCTAACGATATTGGCAAATAAAAGCTGCACGTTCCTTATGTGTTGATGACGTAAACGGACCAGGGTTCGCAACTAAACAATGTAATGTGAACGGAGACCAGTGGGGTCAGGGGGAGGGGGGAATAATCGCACTCGAGTTCGGACCAGCAAAACGGACCAAGTGTGAAAGCGACGCCTTGTCCAGACTGATGTCCATCTTCTGCCTATTATACATGCACACAACTTGACATCTTAGTAAATTAGTTTAGGTTTAGCTTCATACTCTTGATAGCAACAATGTCCCCTCCCCTGGGATCTGAACCTGAGATGTTCTGGTAGCCAATTAATTTCTGGAGCTTATAATTCATCAATCTGGTCATCTCCACTCATCTTACTACAGGTGGGGATGCGAAGAAAGGTCAGCGCCAAATTAAGAATTTAAATTCACATAAACACAATGAAACACAATGAAATAAGCTCAGCTGTGAGAGATGACTGATTGCCAACAGGCAGGAAGGGAGCAGCTGTCTCAGTACTGATGGATCAATACCCCCTGCCACTGGGGCCTGTCAGGGGAGAGGCCTGGGCCTTGAGTAGAGACCTCTGCCCCCTCAAACATGCAGCCTCAGCGGAGCTCCTGTTCTGACAGCTGGGTAAATCCTGGACAGACCCTTGAGGCTGTGCAACAAATGTATGACTAATCATTACTGAGTGCCTCACAATAGATACGGAGCAGATATAGATAGATATGGGTGGCAGTGTAGCATAATGGGGGCGGTGGTGTGTGCGAAGTGGTAAGATGGAAGGCTTTGAACTGAGAGGTTGTCAGCTCGATTCCCCACTGGGACACTGCTGCTGTACCCTTGGGCAAGGTACTTAACCCGCAATTACCTCAGTAAATATCCAGCTGTATAAAAGGATAACATGTAAAGCTCCAAACTGGGTAAGTTGCTCTGGATGAGAGTGTCTGCTAAATGACAGTGATGTAATGAATGACTGTACTGGTTCTGTTCTACTCTTATTAGATTGCCCAATCTAAATCCATTCAGCCATCATCCACTTTCTTAACCCTATGCCATCCCACCAACCCACAGACACCTGTGGTCAGGTGGAGAACTGCTTTTCAGGTAAGACACCGCAGCAAACAATATGTCTAAATACAGAGGAACCTCAGTCCAAGGAATCTCGACTCAGTTGGAGGAACGTCAATCCAAAGGTAACTTTGTTAGGGGTGTGATCACTGGTGGATATTTTTCCGTACCATCATTCTAGAGATCGCTTTCAAGACGACAGTGAAATTTGGTTTAGGCCTCTGCCCCTCCAGTGTAAGGCCATGCAATCATCTGAAACCGATTCACTGAGTGAGGGCCTTTTGTGTCTACTCTCTGTGAAGTCCCAGCTCTCTACTGAGGTTGCCAGAGATACGGCTGCTGCTTCCCGGGACGGCCACCAGATGGCGCCACAATTTCCTGTGTCTCATTTAGTTTATGTCTTTCGCCTTTGTTAATTAGTCATTGGTTTTTCACTGTGTTTTCTGTTATTTATGCCCTGCTCTTTGTTCACATAGTTGGTCAGTCTTGAGCTGCCATGTGTAGCGTGTGAGAACTCTTGAACTGAGCCTGTTTTATTTCTCCTGAGTCTCCAGTAAAGATAACTTTATTTTCTTTGAACCAAACCTCTCGTGTCCTGAATCATCTCTGCGTCTGGGTTGTCCCTGCTACTTGTCTCAGAGGTTTAATGCATTAAGCTTCACTGTGCTATCTCTACCATTTCACCTGGCCTGTTGATATACAGGTATATTGATATTAGCCTATTCACTCAATCCCATTGTAAAAATCCTAATAATCCTTTCAACACTTGGAGTCATGTGAGACCTGAATCTATGCATGCTGGAGGAATTCAAAAGAAATAAAAGTTCATAATTTATTCTACTTTCCTCATAAAAATGACAAAAACTATTTCCCAATATCACATTTAGCAAGGACATGAGGAACTAATGCTGCTTTACTCAGGTTGCAGGAGGGAAGGAGTTGGGGGAGGGGATTGGGTTGCCTCAGAAAGTAAAGTACCCGGGCTAATCAATAACAGCCAGTCTAATCTAACACATGAGAAATGTTCTCTCTCACAGATGATGAAATCACTCTCCAAGAGGGTTAAGGACAAACAAGCAGATGAATCAAACGAGGGAAGAGACAACGTTAATATCGTATAACCCTGGGTGAGCAGTGACACCTACACCGTTGGGGGCAGCTGAAACATTTTGCCGGATGGCTGTCATGCTTAAGGACCTGAACTTATCACCAGAAAGGTTCAGGTTTACATCCCCCGAGTACTGATCCAGGATTACTGCAGTAAGGGTTCAACTCTATAAATTAGTCATTTATGAACAAATAATAGGCCATGTAATCCACACTGGATTAGGGTGTCTGCACAGCAACTAACAATGGAATAAGACCAGAAAGTGTGAATGTAACATTAAGTGTTAGATGAAGTGACTTTGGGCTGCGTGTTCCTGTGCAGCTGAATTGACTGGCAGGTGACAGACCCCTTGCTTAAACAAAGGGGGAAAGCGCTTCAATACAAACAAGCTCTTCAGTACCTCACCCCACACTACACCACATGAGACAACCACTAATGAGGGCTATGAACAACCTGTCTCACTCTTACACGTTACAGTCAACTACCCGTAACTGCATGTATGGTAATCGCATAAACCATTAAATCACACAGCATGCAGCCGGTCCCATTTTAATCTCCACCAACATTCTACCCCCTGTTACGTGCATACCCTGGTTAGATGCCGAACATTACAAGGTCCCCAGCATGTGCAGTTATCAGGAGTTGATAGTTTATAAACACACTTAAATTTGTTTTGTGGTCAAAAAGGCTAAAGTGGGGGTATCAGCTTGAGACATCCACAGTGTGCAGCTTAGACGGACACACATGCAATGGCTTCACTGTGGCAAAACCTCGCGAGTCGTTAATGGATTTCAAACATTCTGAAAACCGGATATAAATCTGTCCTTCATTAAACTGCAGTGATGCCCAGCGGGCAAATGTTGGGTTGTGTCATGCGATCTCTTCTTTGCATGCTGAAAAGCCAGCATGTTTTTTAGGCATCAAGAGTGCGCTGTTCTAATGCGAGGAACAAATGCATGGATTGTGCAGACCAACACCCCCCCGGGCTGGCCCAGGACCCAGGCCCCTCCCACTTATGTAACAGACGCCCATGTAAGGGCAGGTGTGACCGTGTGGCTGGACAGCAGCTGCACCGTACGCCTGAAGGGTAGCTGATGTTTGGGGTGGGGAGGAGAGGGGGGTGAGGAGGGGGAATCGGAGAGAGGGAGGGCGTTGGTGGTGGCGTTGTTTGTGGGGGGGGGGGTTGTGGAAGAGGAAGCAGGCTGTCGGTGGAGCTTTTCGAGGGGAGTGGCAGGGGGTCAGTGGGTGGGATCGTAGGTGCGTTCCCTTCCCAAATGGACGGTGTCGGGTTTCAACGAGCTTTTCCGTTTCTAGAAGCCCGGCAGTCGCCGGGGATATGGAGCACGGGGCAGGGCTGAAAGACTCCCAAGGACAGACGAGGATAGCACACACTACCAGCCAAACAAGCCAACATCCACGTTCTAGAACAGGGCAATGAGCACAACCAGCCAGGCCGCCAACCGCAGCATTTGGGCTACTAGATTGCAGCAGAAACTTAAACCAATCAGACATCGTTATGTTGAAGTATTAACATCAGTGGCAACAAAGCTTTACTTCGGCACACGACTGAACAAGAAGTCACCTGCACAGGCAGTACACAAGGGAAATGGACAGCATCCCAACTGGCAAGGCATGGTGGCCAAGTGGTAAGGCGTCGGTCTCGTAAACCGAAGATCACGGGTTTGAACCCCGTCCGTGCCTCAGAAAGGTCATAGAGCAGTGTTTTGCCATTCTACTCCTGGAGGCCCACAGTCCTGTATATTTTCTATCTATCCTTGCTCCAAACACACCTGACTAGCGTGATTAACATGCTCTTGATTAAATCAGGTGTGCTTAGCTAATCAAAAGTGCCACTGATGAGTTCAGTCAGGTAGATAGAGCAAGGATAGATAGAAGATATGCAGGACAGTGGGCCCCCAGGAGTAGGGCTGAGAATCAATGTCATAGATGACATCTTTAATGGCCTCTCTGTCAGTGACCCTTTCCGTATGCTCACTGTCTGCACAGTTCATTTTGCGGTGGTAGCAAGCTGAAGGGGTGAGAATCCAGACTCAAAACCCAAGAGTTGCCAGTTCATTTCAAAGGTGGGACACTGTAGTGGTACCAGTGTACTGAACCCAGATCGATTCAGTACACCTACTACTGTATAAACAGATGATATGTAAGTTGTACCGTTAAATAAATAACGCAACAGAACAAGACACAACGTGTCAAGTGATCAAAAAATACTTCAACTGACCATTGAGCAAAGCCATAAATGTTCATAGGGATGTCTATGACAGTTGGCTTTTGCTGTACAAAGTCACCCATTAACAGTAATAAGGCAGACAAAGAGACAACATAGCCCCCATTGACAGAATGAACAGCTCTGATAATTACAATGAATGGCCCCCAGTACGAGGCTGAGTCAAGCAGCCATGTCAGGATATATCCAATCAGAGCCGCTGTTCACATTTGAATTTTAGTTCAGTGTGGACTTTCAGGATGCTGTTTGACAAGACTGTTATGGAGAAAGAACGGAACTTCTGATTGGTCGAGTGATTCTTTCTCTTTGCAGGTCACACCCTGAGAGATCTCTGTCTCTCCCTCTCTCCTGTGATCTCTACTCCCTTCTCTCTCCCTCTTCTTTCTCCCTACAATTCAAATTCACTAAAACCACTTTATTGGCATTTATACTGCTGATAAAACACACAAATTTCACATTTTCAGGCATAAAAGAGAGATACATTTACATTTTCACACACAACACATAAATATGAATTTGAAGATAACGTCAACGAATTGATTATAAACTACAAGGATCATCTGATTGCGAGCTATGAACAGTCACACATATCCCTCATTTTCTGGCAGGTGCCTCTCTCTTTCTCTCTCCCTCTCTCTCTCTCTCTCTCTCTCTTTCTCTCTCTCTCTCTCTCCCTCTCTCTCCCAGTCTTTGAGTGTGCTGAGTTTCCATCAGCTGACGCTATGCTTCAGGCCAGATGACACGGCCATTCCAGCCAGAGCCTGTGACAAATCAGAACATGCTCACACACGCCTGTGTGAGTGTGTGTGGGGGCATGAGTGGCCGTTAGGATGACATTAAAAGAAATGCACGATCATTGCATTTTAATAATCCTGGTCCACATTCCTGTATTTAAAAAAAAAAGACAAACTGACAAGTACTCTGTGCTGTGACTCAATGCAGTGAGAACCCCTGATGCACCCCTTGTCACTGGGTGCCCCCATCAGCGTCGGTCAGAGTCAGTCCGCATCAGTCGCTGTGCTCCCGGAGCCTTGAACCCTGAGCCTTCCTGTCTCACGTGTGATAAAGCAGATAAGCATCTAAAGGAAATAACTTTCTTCTTTTGCTTTCCCCCCTAACTCACTGACTAGCAGAACCGGAGAGAAGCGGACTGTGTGAAAGTCACTGTTGCTTCTGTGCTCCTCCCTCCCTCTCTGTTGAACCTATCGGAGTCCCCAATACTATTCACATGCACCTTACCATCCACTGCATATGCCCGCTGTGCTATCTCACTGTCACACACACAGAGACACACATAAACACAAACGCACATTCACAATACACGTACACACCTTCACGTACACATACACAAAACCTCACGTGTTAACACACACCCCCAAACACATCGCTGTGTCCCCTTACCTGCTGTGGCCAGGACCAGCAGAAAGAAGAAGCAGCAGACCGAGACTATGCCCTTCATTTTGGCTGCCAGGAGAAGTCCGACAGTCAGAGAGGCTATATATACCAGGTGGAGAAGGTCGGGGGGCATGCCAATTGGGAGGGGGGGGGGGGTGCAGCATGAGGGGAAGGGGGTGTGACCAGCATCACGGCAACCGTGCACACGGCTGCCATTCTGTGTGGGAGCAGCTGCCTGCTCCTATCAGACCCCAGAGCTCAAGAGGTGATATCACTTTGCCGTTTCTACCCTGACGCCATGTTTCCATTAGGCAGCCAGGGCTATGTGTGGAGCTGTACCGTGTAACGTTCCGCCTTTCATTTGGTCCTGCTTCTTTAAGAGTTGTAACATTTACATTTACATTTATTCATTTGGCAGAAGCTTTTATCCAAAGCGACTTACAAGTGAGGTACAATACAGCACAAGTGAAAAACCATACAGAGTCAACAATGTTAGAAGTGCTGCATGTTTCATGAGTGCGTTAAACCATTCCTTTTTTTTTTTTTAATAAACGTTGTTATTAACGTTGCTGTACAATTGTTGAGCAAGTGACGCAAAACTGCGTGGAATGCTTGGAAATTGTACTTCTTTCTTTTTGAGATGTCGCTTGGCGTTTTACCCCTACATGTACAAACCTGTGACAGAAGCACAAAGTGGGTTGTAATCTGTAATTCCAATGATTTCTTTATTAAGCACCGAGGTGCACTGACACTCTACAGATGTCTCACTATGTTTTTTTATGTTTTAACACCCACTTGAGCAAATTAATGGAGTTGCATGTTTTCCTAATCTTCCTCACCTTGTCGCCATTACAGTGTAGGTAGCAGAAGCTCCCTAGATAAGAAAGACCATCACAACCACACTGCTGAGGGTAGAACACTCTCACTCAGGAGCGCTAGAGATGTTTGCTCTGTCCAATGACAGTACCAAACATGTGCCTAGACACAAACCAGATAACCTGCAATGTCAGGATATGTTTGCAAGACCATGGCCTGCTACCTTACCAATTTTTTATGCATGTTCCATGGTATTGGAACATAAATAATTACATAATTAGAGAGTGTTTGGTTGGACATACTTTGATCTAGCGAAATCCACACCTCACTGTAGCCGAAACAACCCAGCAGGTCCAGAGTCTCAAGGGCAACACACTGACAACTGTTTAATGCTTGCTAATTCATAAAAATAAACTTCTGAATGCATATGAAGGATGGGTTATGGGCAGGTGTGTGGTGTAGTGGTAAGGAGCCAGACTTGTAACTGAAAGGTTGCTGGTTTGATTCGATGCTGGGGCACTGCTGTTGTAACCATGGGTGTGGTCCATAACCCACACTTGCCTCAGTAAATATACAACTATATAGATGGATGAAATTTCAACCTATGTAAGTTTTGTCTATATAACAGCACCTGCTAAATGACAGTACTGCAATGTTTTAAGATGGTATGAACATGACACTAAGAGGAACCCAGAGAAAGCACAGGTAAGCAATGTGCAGGTGTTAGTATACAGGTGTGAAGACAGGCCCTCTGGCACATCCTTGCTGAGTGTTTGTGTCTGTCTGTATATCTGCCACACACACACACACACACACACAGCAGTATCTTTGTGAAGTCCTCTCTGGTTTCCTCTTGGCTCGAGTTGCCGGTTGAATTTAACAGCTCTGTGTAACCTTTCACCCTCCCCAGAGGGGGTCATGTTGCACTCCGGACTCTCAGAAGGGGCGGAGTTTTTGACAGGGAAAGCCCCTCTCATCCATCAATCCAATCACTAAACTCTTCTCTGGCTCTATCCTCTCGGTGTTATTTCCCCAAAACAGGGTACTGAACCCAATAGCCACTGGGCGAGTGGCTAATGATGTAGTTTGCATTCTTGTTTGTAGTGTCTTCTTGGTGTAGTGGTAAGGAGCGGGACTCATAACTGAAAGGCTGCAGGTTTGATTCCCTGCTGGGGCACTGCTGCCTTTAGGCAAGGTACTTAACCCACAACTGCTTCAGTAAGTTGCCAGCATGTAAACACAAAATTGTAACCTATGTAAACTGCTCAGGATAAATTACAACAAAGAAATGTTTACCTGCTAAGATGTAACAACATGAAATGTCTGTACACCTAATCCATTCCCTTTCTATTTACCTCAGCTTTGGTGCTTTGGTTAACATGACCTCCCTCCATTTTTCTAAAAATTCAAATCCTTTTTGCTCAAATCCTCGACTGCCTGAATCGGTTGCAGACTTCGCTACCAATTTAGTTATTTGTCCATCCCATTCAAAGTAAAATTTTTAAATTTACATCTTTATTTTCTCCTCATTCTCCTGAGGTTTTAGTTCTCTTACTTTACCAATAAAATCTAACACGTCTGGCTTTCTGAAGTGAATGGCTTAACATTCATCTAAAAATATTGCCATCCTGTGGCCATCAGTGTGCATTGCAGTGTACATGACATCAGAGTGATTTTTTCCCCCGCCATGTCAAATTTGAATATAGGAAATGGCACGCAAATGTTTCCAGCACATCATATTAAGAAAAGTCATGTAAAACACAAACTTCTTAAAAAACAAAGTACAAACTTTATTATTCTTTCTTTACAAAGGCACAAGCCTCTTTTTCCCAAGTTTTTTTTTTTTAAACAAAATATAATAGCTTCTCAA
>NC_050583.1:7117544-7155044 GCF_013368585.1 Megalops cyprinoides | reverse complement strand
CAGCCGTATGATAGGCGAGGTGTGCTCTAGGGTCCTGCAACTCACCTGCACGATGGTGTCCAGGTTCTGCCGTGACGTGGACACTGTGTTGATGACGGAGGCTGGGCTCATGGTAACCACGGTGACGTGATGGGACGGGGGAGGCAACGTGGGGGCGGGGACGATAACCGTGGGGTGGTGAGTGGGGGCCGGGGGCGTGGCAGGGGCCAGGACCTGAGAGGGGGAGCAGAACAAGGGAGAGTCAATGACTGAGTCACACCGAAGAGAGAGAGCAGGATGATATTCAGTGAGAGACTGACACTGTTCAGAGAGAGATACACATCATTCAGAGGGAGTGAAACAGTTAGGTTATTATTGAATGTCACAAAAATAACCAGACCCAAGACACAGTTTCCATTGAGAAACTGCATCAGTGGATCCACTCTGATGTTGTCTGTTACCCTCTAGTGGACAATAAGAGTACTGCATGGCTGGCAAAAAGAAAGCATGAATATCTGGCTTACATTACATTTACATTTACATTTATTTGTTTGGCAGACACTTTTATCCAAAGCGACTTACAAGTGAGGTACAATACAACACAAGCGAAAAACCATACAGAGTCAACAATATTAGAAGCACTGCATGACCAAGTTTCAAAGGTTGGCCAGGCAAGGTACAAACTAGCACATAAAGCTAGTGTGTTAAACCATTACATTACTTTTTTATAATTTTACTTTATAGTTTAGTGGGAGAATGTTTGAGTCATGAGAAGTTCCTTTAGGAGGGTAGTGTTTAGGAACGGAAGAGCTGTCTTCAGATGTTTCTGGAAGACAGTCAGGGACTCAGCAGACGACAGACTGTGTGTGTGTGAGTGTGTGTGTGTGTGTTTGTGTGTTTGTGGGTGAGCATCTATGTGTGTGGTTATGTGCAGCTGTATGGGTGTATGAGTATATGTTCTGGCATTCCCCTCACCTGCGGACTGTGTGTGTGTGTGTGTGTACACGAGTGTGTGTTCTGGTGTTCCCCTCACCTGTGGACTGTGTGCGCGTGTGTGTGTGTGTGTGTGTGTGTGTGTGTGTGTGTGTGTGTGTGTGTGTGTGTGTGTGCGTGTTCTGGCATTACCCTCACCTGTGGACTGTGTGTGTGTGTGTGTGTGTGTGTGTGTGTGCGTGTGTGTATATGAGTGTGTGTTCTGGCGTTCCCCTCACCTGTGGACTGTGTGTGTGTGTGTGCGTGCGTGCGTGCGTATATGAGTGTGTGTTCTGGCGTTCCCCTCACCTGCGGACTGTGCGGGGTCTGCTCCCTCTCCTGCTGCTCGTGCAGCTGCTGCAGCCGGAGCAGCGTCTGCGTCTGCGTCTGCGCGTGCTGCTCCTGCACTTGCTGGGCGATCACCTTCAGCTTCTCCGGGTACAGGTGAGCGTCCAGAGTGCGCACCTGCAGACACAGGTGAGGAATGCCCGTCAGCCCACCACAATCCTTCAGCACCAGCCTGACCTAATCAGCGCTGCCTACATACCAGTGATAAAGAAACTCTGTCACAGGGGCGGCTCTAAAGTAGAATCCGGCGCAGCACATGCGTATAACAGTCACCCCTGTTCCTGTACCCATCTCACCCCCACCACTACTATCATTTCTAGGTTCATTGACTCTGTACAAAGTTACTCTGGATGTACATAGCATCCAGAGTAAGTCTGTGTAAGTCACTCTTATTCAGAGTGACTTACACAGTTTTGGGTTAAGTATCTTTCACAAAGGCACCGTAGCAGTGCCCCATTGAGGAATCAAACCAGCAACCTTTTGGTTACATGCCCTGCACCTTACCACTGTGCTACGCTGCCACCAGTTTTTCCAGTGTAATGTATAGGCTCTTAAATCGCTGCGATCTACCTGGCCACATTCAGGTGTACATGATTATACATTTATATAGCCGGATATTTACTGAGGCAATTGTGGGTTAAGTATCTTGCCCAAGGGTACAAGAGCAGTGGTCCCCCATGGGGAATCGAACCAGCAACCTTTCGGTTATGAGTCCTGCTCCTTAACCACTATGCTACGCTGCCACCATGCTAAAATTTCTGCTGGTGTACTCGCCCCCCCGGAATCCTTTCCTGCAGAGTCCGAGATCAACTGTTCCTCGATCTGGGCTTATAAGGCTTGCTGGTGACACAGCATCACAGAGGAGTGCTGGGAAATTTGCTTATTCCTTGTCTGCATGGCGTTTATCTAAAGCTGCCTGTGTGGGAGACGAGCTGAACACTAAGGAAAGACAGGGGGAGAAGACGAAGAAGACAGAATGACTATGCTTCTACTCTCACTTCTGTGGCACCAATCGCATTCCTGTTATACCAGCAGCTCCAGCGGTACCCGTGTGCCATTTGAGTTAAGTTCCTGCAATAATAGATCCCACAACGGAACTGTAAAACTGTCTGCACAAAACTCATTGCACAAAGGTACATAAGCAACGGCATTGCACAGTTTCTTAATGGTATTGTACTGTATTTATTGTATTGCAGGGGTGTCCAAACCTCTCCTGGAGAGCCACTTGTCCTGCATGTTGTAGATCTCTCCCTGCTCCAACACAGCTGATTCAAATGATCAACTTGTTATGAACTCCTGAAGCTGCTGAATAACAAACTGATCATTTGAATCAGCTGTGTTGGAGCAGGGAGAGATCTAAAACATGCAGGACGAGTGGCCCTCCAGGAGAGGTTTGGACACCCCTGTTGTATTGTTTTGTATTGTATAGTTCTGTTGCATTTATATTTTAATGCTGACACCTTCACCAAGAGAAATTCCTCGTACACTTGCTCTTGGCGAATAAAGTTCCGATTCTGATTCTAACATTATCTGAAACATGGCGATTTCAGGATAAAGGGTTTTCAAGGGTTTCTCGTGAGCTGATTTGTGAGCTGTAAGTTTAGCTTTAAGGGCCATTTCCCGACGGTGTGATAATACACACCGTCTCGGCTCAGAATTACGCATAACTGTGTGCAGCGTGGCTCTCTGTCTCTGTCTGAGAATAGATCTCTTCACCGGCACATCCACTGAATGCAGCTATTAAAGAAGCTCAATGCCGAAGCAGTCACGACTCAATAAAAGCAGCAGTCACTCAGTGAATGCATCAGGGCAGGCTCTCCCTCATGCTTGCAGCTAATTTAAGACATTTCTTTTCACTGGCTGTTTCCGAGAGCGTGTGTGTGTGTGTGTGACACACACGCCTACTTCTGTACATTGAGTACGGTGTCGGAAAGTGAGCCTGGGCCAAGCTTTACCTTGGAGGTAATATAAACACTGTAAAAATGACAGCCATGTTGAAATGTAGCTTAAATCAGGTCTGATAAAATCTCTCTCTTGCTCACACTCTCCTTTTTCATTCATATGATCATCCCCATCTCCCCTACCTTTTCTTCCCCTTCTACCTCCCTTACCTGTTCCTTTCCCTCTCTCCCTTTCTCACCTATTCTCTCCTTATGCCCCCATGCTCTCCCTCTCCCCCCCTCTCTCTCACCTGTTCCTCTCTCTATCTATCTCTCTCACTCTCCCTCTCTCCCACACCTGTTCTTCCCTCTCTCTCTCCCTCCCCCACTTGTTCCTCTCTCTCACCTATTCCTCCTTCTCTATCTCTCTCTCACTCTCTCTCTCCCTCCCTCCCTCCCACACCTGTTCTTCCCCCCTTTCTCCCCCTCTCTCTCTGTCTCTCTCTCATCCTCACCTGTTCCTCCCTCTCCCTCTCCCTCCCACCCTCCCTCTCTCACCTGTTCCTCCCTCTCCTTCTCCCTCCCACCCTCCCTCTCTCACCTGTTCCTCCCTCTCCCTCTCCCTCTCCCCCCCTCTCTCTCACCTGTTCCTCTCTATCTCCCTCTCTCCCTCTCTCCCACACCTGTTCTTCCCTCTCTCTCTCTCCCTCCCTCCCCCACTTGTTCCTCTCCCTCACCTATTCCTCCTTCTCTATCTCTCTCACTCTCTCTCCCACCCTCCCTCTCTCACCTGTTCCTCCCTCTCCCTCCCACCCTCCTTCTCTCACCTGTTCCTCCCTCTCCCTCCCACCCACCCTCTCTCACCTGTTCCTCCCTCTCCCTCCCACCCTCCCTCTCACCTGTTCCTCCCTCTCCCTCCCACCCACCCTCTCTCACCTGTTCCTCCCTCTCCCTCTCCCTCCCACCCTCCCTCTCTCACCTGTTCCTCCCTCTCCCTCTCCCTCCCACCCTCCCTCTCTCACCTGTTCCTCCCTCTCCCTCTCCCTCCCTCACCCTCCCTCTCTCACCTGTTCTTCCAGCATCATGCGGACCGAGCGCTCCTTGTCCAGCTGCTGCCGGAGCTCGATCATCTCCCGCCGGAGGTCCTCCGCCTTCTCCTCCTCCAGGATGTCGGGGGAACCAATCCCCTCGTCTTTCTCCTCCGCCCGCCTCCGCTTGGGGGAGGAGCCGCTGAACTCCTGCTGAAAGACAGCACATGTTCACTCCTTTCTGAGCTAATGGATGTACTGCAGGATAAAAAAAACTTCAATCCAGAATTAATTTAAAATCGGTGTCAAACAAAAACATTCATTTACATAGCAACTGCATATCAGGGCTTATCATCATCCTATTTAAACAACAAAAAACTAAGACAAGCTCTTCTTCGGAGTATCTAAACACACATCACGCTACTGTGGGAGAAGGACTGTGGTCAGGTCTCTCTTGAAAAAGAGATGCTCTAAACTCAACAGGAAAAACCTGGATAAATTAAACAGAGACAAATTACAACAAAAGCTGACTTATCAATTGTGAAGTCACACTGAAACCCAAGTGTTTGTCCCCAAATATTAATGTCCTTCAAATGTCAAAACAGTAACACCAGGGTGGGTAGAAACCTGGCATGGTTTGGGATGTGCTCACCTGAACAGTAACTTTACCACCCTCACCCTCATGCATGAATGCTGACCTCAGGTGTGAGTCTGGCAGCAGGTACATGTTCAGTAGGAAGGTGGGACCTGAGGGAATGCACCCCCCCCCCCCCTGTGCTCAAGGGCGTGACTCTAACCAGGGACAGGCTTAATCCATCTTCCACAGGGGACATAAATCCAGAGTTCTGACCAGTGGTGGGCTTGTTAAAGGGAAGGACTGTTAACCTCTATGTCCTGGCAGACTTCCCAATCAGCCTCTGTCTAAATCTGGCTGTCTAGCCACCCTCCACCCCTATGAATGTGTTTAAGCGGCTAAATAAATCCCTCCTTCCTCCAGACCTTGGCTGACCCCCGCCACCCCCGCCACCCCCATCACCCCCCGTTGGAAAACCAGACGTTACGCTTCCAGTGCAGGAGATGGCCGTCAGCGGCTGACCCCAGAACAGCCTGGCCTCACCTGGATGAAGCGCTTGAGCTGTGTGTTCTGCTGCAGCAGCCGGGTCTTCTCCTGCTCCAGGGAGAAGATGTACTCCGCCGTCTGCTGCAAGATGGCCGCCTGCACGAGGGGACAGAGCTGTCTTAGTCACCCAACCCATCGTCACATTACATTGCATTACGCTACATTATCGTCATTTAGCAGATGCTCTTTTCCAGGGCGACTTACACAGATTACAATACCACCCACTTATTCAGCTGGATCTTTACTGAGGCAGTTGTGGGCACTTTGTCCTTTGCCCAAGGATACCATAGCTGTGCCCCAGGAGGGAATCGAACCAGCAACCTCTTGCTCCTTGCCACTACACCGTACTGCAATCAGCTAATGGTAACCCCTCCTCAGGGTCTCAGAGATAGAAATACACTACTGTGTTGTACACCGGGGGTCTAGAGTTTTGGGACACAGTGTTTGCAGAGTGGGGGAGCAGAGTGGGGGAGCAGTACTCTTCATCAGGCTTTCTGGGTGCAGCTTTTCTGTGTGCTGTTGCTGAACTTGCTGAGCTTTTGTCGCTGTGAGGGGTGAGTGTTTTGGGGTGCAGTGCCTTACCTTGCTGAGCTTCTGTCGCTGTGAGGGGTGAGTGTTTTGGGGTGCAGTGCCTTACCTTGCTGAGCTTCTGTCGCTGTGAGGGGTGAGTGTTTTGGGGTGCAGTGCCTTACCTTGCTGAGCTTCTGTCGCTGTGAGGGGTGAGTGTTTTGGGGTGCAGTGCCTTACCTTGCTGAGCTTCTGTCGCTGTGAGGGGTGAGTGTTTTGGGGTGCAGTGCCTTACCTTGCTGAGCTTCTGTCGCTGTGAGGGGTGAGTGTTTTGGGGTGCAGTGCCTTACCTTGCTGAGCTTCTGTCGCTGTGAGGGGTGAGTGTTTTGGGGTGCAGTGTCTTACCTTGCTGAGCTTCACTCCATTGCTGTGCTGTAGTGTTGCAGGGTGCTGTATTTTGGGGTGCGGTATTTTGGGGTTTTGTAGCTCACCTTGCTGAGCTTTTTTCCGTCACTGTGGAGGATGAGCGTTTTGGGGTGTGGTATTTTGGGGGTGCAGTGCCTCACCTTGCTGAGCTTTTCTCCGTCACTGCGCGGGATGAGTGTTTTGGGATGCAGTATTTTGGGGGGGGGTGCAGTGCCTCACCATGCTGAGCTTCTCTCTGTTGCTGCGCGGGATGAGCGTTTTGGGGTCGAGTGTTTGGGGGGGTGCAGTGGCCCACCTTGCTGAGCTTCTCTCTGTCACTGTGCGGGATGAGCGTTTTGGGGTGCGGTATTTTGGGGGTGCAGTAGCTCACCTTGCTGAGCTTTTCTCCGTCGCTGCGCGGGATGAGCGTTTTGGGATGCGGTATTTTGGGGGTGCAGTGCCTCACCTTGCTGAGCTTTTCTCCGTCGCTGTGCGGGATGAGCGTTTTGGGGTGTGGTATTTTGGGGGTGCAGTGCCTCACCTTGCTGAGCTTCTCTCCGTCGCTGTGCGGGATGAGCGTTTTGAGGGACTGGAAGCCGGCGTTGATGCTCTGCATGCGGCGGCGCTCGTTGCTATTGGCGATCTCGCGGCGGATGCGGCGCTCCTGGTCCCGCGCCGTCTCCGGGGTCAGGGGGATGTTCGCCAGGCTGCGGGGAGGAGGCAGGGGAGGGAACCAATCAGGTCACAGAGAGTTAGAGATCCGTCCCAGGACGCAGCATCAGGCACGTCACACTTACGACATTACATTCAACAAATGTAATGTAATGCAAAACATTCATTCATTGTAATGTAATTTAACGACAGAACACAGCTATTGAAATCAGCAACGGGCTTTTCGATCGAGGGAGTATCTGAATAATCAAAGGACCTCCAATCACAGAATGAAACTTCTCTCTGTGTAAATGATACCTCCTGGCAAAGAGACTTGAATCCTGTCACTCTTGCAGCATAGAAAATTAATGACGGCTGAGGCTCGAACTCTCCCGTGTCAGACATCCACACATCAAAATGCTGATGCAGCCAATTCTCCTTCTGTGTGCTTGTTTCTTTATATTACCACAACAAATTTACAAGAACTGCATTCTGCATCTGGCAATAATATGTGATGTCATACATATTTCTATGGTTTATGTGAACACATTGCCATAATCATTGAGGATTACACACTAATAAGTTCCTTGGCATACATCTTTGATTTTTGCCACGCATACACAAAAGGCGATTTAAATCAGGTGCTTTGCTCTACTACAACAACGGATGCTCCCCAACCTGAGATTCAAACTGGCAACCTTGCGTTTGCAAATGCAGTTGCACCAAAATACTGCCACATCATATTTCTGGGTGCAATGACTGTTCTATACGATGCTGTCTCCAAGTCTAAGAGCCACTCAAAAACCACATCTCTCTACATCTAACTAATCACCAAAGCCACATGGACAAACTTAAAGAAAAACTGACTGCATCTGGTTGAGGACCCCTGGAGGAGTGTTAATTAACACCTGCTGAGGCCTTGTATTGTACATCATCACTAGACATTACATTATTGTCATTTAGCAGACGCTCTTATCCTGGTTACAATATTATCCATTTATACAGCTGGGTACATACTGAGGCTAACGGTGGCTTAAGTACCTTGCCCAATGGTGCAACAGCAATACCCCAGCAGGGAATCAAACCAACAACCTTTTGGTTTCTAGCCCTGCTACTTACCACACTGCACTGCCGGTGTAGTACATTGGGCTCATACACTCCTTCCGGCCTGTGTTCTTCCTTGTTTAGGAAGTTCCGTTGCCACGCTAACTATTGCTTTGGTTTTGGACCACGCCGCCTGCCTGTATTCGTAAGGAGCCGGCAAATTAGAACAGCGACAGTTTCAAGAATGAGGGCGAGACGGAGCCTTTTTAATGCAAGACAAAGAGAGCCGAATGCCTTAGTCGGAACTGTCACTGAGCAGATGCTCTTACCCAGAGCCCCACACATAGGTTACAATTTTATCTGTTCATACAGCTGGATATTTACGGAGGCAATTCTGGGTTGAGTACCTTGCCCAAGGGTACAGCAGCAGCGCCCCAGCAGGGGGGCTGACCCACCACCCTTTCATTTACACCCCAACTCCTTTCCTGTGCCACACCTTTTCAACACAGAGAACATCTGTGCTGTGGCCCCGTTACCCTCTGCTGTTAAAGCACACAGGATCAAAGCCTTGCAGTGAGTCCGTCACACCAAGGCACTCCCTAAGTACAGCTCAACCTTCCAGAAAGGTCCGTTACCATGGTGAGCTTGATGCTCCCTGGACTCACAATGGGAATACAGAGGCCCACGACTCTGTATTCTAACGACCTAATTATCACAGGTGTGGTGATACATACACCTATCAGGTAGACTAAACGGGGAAAACTGTGATTTGCAATTAACAATAATGTATGTCGTGTTAATGGCAAATTTACGTTATTAAGAATACTGACGTCCAACTATGACTAAACTTTCATGAGACATGGAGAACTTTCCAAAGTGTGGCATTGAAAATGGCATGAAAAATACTGCCGTTTCGATAATATCTCAACAAGGCTCACCTTGTTGACCTTCAGGTGCCAGGTTTGTTTTACCATCGAAAGTGAGCCTAAATGACATTAATGGAGAGCGCCACTGTGATGAAATGTTTAAAAAAATATCACAAGCCAGCTGAGCTCACATCACTAAGACCCAGGTCCTGAGATGCACTATGGCACAGCTGCTCTTTTAATTATTATCAATATTCCAGAGTGAAATATTAGTGCGTTGCCATGGAGATTAATGGGTTTCTGGTCTTCTTTCCAACTGTGTCTTAATTACCTCATTAGTGCAAATGACTGGAATTATTAGTTATAATCTATTTTATGATTATTTACCCAGAGCTGCTCGTGAGGCCATCAAAGCAAGATACAACTAACATCTATGAATTAATAATATCTACAGCTGCAAGAGCAAGTGCATAGACATAGAGAAGGCAGTGGGGATTTGGACTGGAATCACTTGCTGTGCCAGCTGTCAGTCATCTGTTGGTTGAGAAACATCACGGATCGTGATTGGTCCGTGCTGGGAGCAGAAACCTACGTGTCACAATGTCTGCTTTGTCTGTGAACCAATAAGGACAGGGATGTCATCAAGGAATGACCCAATACACACCTCCAACTTTGTGCAGTTTATTCCTTTGGGAGCCCATACATTATTTATGAACTGGAGTCACTGTACAATGGAAAAAGTAATAAACAGGGGCTACCATTATTTATTTCTAATGATTTACAATGCTTATGGACATAGATTGGCAAGTAATTTACATTTACATTTATTCATTTGACACTTTTATCCAAAGCGACTTACATAGGTTACAGTTCTTTACAATGTTATCCATTTATACAGCTGGATATCTACTGAGGCAGTTGTGGGTTAAGTACCTTGCCCAAGGGTACAGCAGCAGTGTCCTAGCGGGGATCGAACCGGCAACGAGTCCTGCTCCTTAACCACTATGCTACACTGCCGCCCATAATTAAGCAGGTACCTACAATAAAGTGCATGTGCATTCTGGAAACTCCGTTATGTGCATGTCAGCATTCCCTTGAGGAAGGATTTGGCAAAACGTCCATACAGCGTGCTGGTCTGGTCTCTGTTTTATAATCCCATGTTGACTGGGAGCTTTATAAAATTCCTTCTGTGCTCATCTTTATTTTATTTATTTATTTATTTTTTTTACACGTGCTTCCTGTAGACATTCTTTTCATGACATCGTGTGACACTGTCCTATCATTTCCTGCTCTTGTCTCCTGGCTCAGAGGCAGCAGCGTCACGTTACATTACTGTCATGTTGCAGATGCTCTTCTCCGGAGAGACTTACAAAAGTTACAACATTATTCATTTATGCAGCTGGATATTCTGGGTTAAGTACCTTACCCAAGGATACAGCAGCGGTGCAACAGAGGGGAACTGAACCAGCGACCTTTCGGTTTTCAGCCCCGCCCTTTACCACTACGCCACTCTGCCGCACACGGGAGCAGGGACCCCAAGCGATGCTTAATGTCCTGAGTTTGTCTCACGTCTGACCTCGCTATGCCCTGAGAAAAGGACAATGGAAAGCACAGCCTGGCCAATAGCCCAGTTTCTTAGGAAGTCATGTTCAGACAGTAGATAACAGGGCTCTTCTTAACATAACACAACCTCAGGAGAAGAGGCTGGACGACCACAAACCAACTCAGCCCTCACTACAGCGAAGCTTTCAAACACAAATTCAGGTCCCCTAAGCTTCAGCTCTGAATGAAAAAAAACACACCAAACAAAACGTAGTGTTTGCGGACAGAGGACCTTCAGCCTTGTAGAAGGCCATCCATAATAGTAACAATGATAATTACTAGTATTATTACTATTTGGTCTGTTTAGGCTATCCATTCTCCATCTCATCCTCAACATCCTCATCCAACTGGGGGTGGCAGTGTAGCGTAGTGGTTAAGGAGCAGGACTTGTACCCGCAAGGTTTGCCGGTTCAATCCCTGCTGGGACACTGCTGCTGTAGCCTTGGGCAAGGTACTTAACCCACAATTGCCTCAGTAAATATCCAGTAAATACAGTTGTATAAATGGATAACATTGTAAAGAACTGTAACCTACGCAAGTCTCTCTGGGCAAGAGTGTCTGCTAAATAACGTAAAGTAATGAACACTTCCTGTGGGTTTAATTTTCAAGTGGCTCTCGACTTTTTTCAGAATACAATTATTACCATGCTCAACATCCAAACTAATATAAAACATCATGGTGCACCGCATTGGCTGGTGATAAAAATCACTTTCCTCGTCCTACTAAAGTGAAAGTAACTCTGGCTCGAAAAAAGGGAAAAAAACCCTCCTGGCTGTGATCTTTTATGAATTACAAGCGGAAAATTCCTGTGAAAATAGCATGGAAGTATTACAGGTACTACAATTTGCCCGTAAAACAGACTCCTCTGATCTCCTTCAGCCCACACAGAATGCCCTGTGGAATGTTGACTTAGCTGGAACCTTGGCCCACTCTACCAGAGTTCTAATCCATTCCCAAATGGGTCAGAACTAAAATCGCTAAGAAATATGCAGCTATTAAGACATCTGGCTCTCTGATTGGTAACACTTCACAGTTTAATGTATAACACAGCTTTCAAAAACAAAAAAGAATAACTTTCATTCCAGCTTTTGTAAGATACAAGCAACAATCTAAACCAACCCTGGGAGTTACAGAGGTCACTGATTAGAGGTCAGTGTATTATTTTTAGACACAAAGCGGACACCTGGGGAGCAAGCTGATTGGTTATGGAATGACATGGTCTGCACTCTTCTTAACGCCCAAAAGGCAGCTACTGCAACTAGCGAAATGCATATCTTTGCAATATCATGCACCTTTGCCGATCGGTGAGTCCACCTCGTCCTCCTACATGACACTGTTTTGCTAATTTGCGTTAATTGCGTCAAACGACCTCTTCTGATCTGAATTGTGCGTCAGGCCCCACCACCAGTGGTAGGCGTTACTAAATAAATAAATGTAAAATGTTACCTGTACTAGGAGAGCGCTTACATTTGGGCAGACAGAGAATGGGAGAGCCAGACAGGCCAAGGCAATGAAAAAGTAACCTCTGAGCTGACAGTGCTCTTCGTTATTTATTTTTGTAGTGAGTCACAGACTGATCTTGGACCTTAAAAGGAGGAATTGACATTGCTTCTGATGAGTGATAAAGCTTGTCTTCTATTTTTTTACCCCCTTGGTTACATTCATCTGGTGAGCCCACAATGCCAAAGCAATTTCAGTGTCAAACTTAAATAAACTACCACTGTGTTTGCAAAGGCTAGATATTCTGAGTGAAGCATGTCTGAAGTGGTAAACTCCAACATTTGTTTTAGGTGACAAACCTGACAATGCTGAAGACATGGAGACATGGGCAGCAGTGTGGTGTAACAGTCAGGGACAGGGGCGTTAACCAAAAGGTTGCTGGTTTGATTCCACACAGTTCTGCTGTACCCTTGGGCACGGTACTCCACCCACAGCTGGGGTGAAAACAATTTACACCATTTGTGTACATATGCATATAAAAATCCAACAATATAAATGGACAAAACCGTGACCTGTGCAAGTTGCTACGTAAGAGCGTCTGCTAAAGGACAATAAAGCAATGTAATGAAATGGGTGAGCGGAAATACGTTTTCAATACTGCTATGTACTTCCAAGGTAACATTAGTGCAGGGTCAGTGAACCTTCTGCCAGGATGACACTGCACCGTACAGGCCTCCCAGCCGGGAGCAAAGGAAGACAGAGACAACTACGGGCATTTACACTCAGTCACACGGCAGACACTTCTGTCCACAGCAACTGACAAAGCAAAAGGTACAGCGGCGCGTATAATGAGGAACACAAACACCTGCATGTGTGCCAGTCAGCCACACACTGGCTGGAACAGCCAGTGCCGCCCTGACTACACGAGCGGCACAAGAGAAATGGAGGGAGGGAGGGAGGGGAGCGTGCAGGAGAGAAGAGCAGGATTACCCTGCCCTCTCTGCACAAACCTGTTCAGAAGCCTAATGTCCACCCCGACACAGGAGGATTCTGGGATAAATCCTAGTCAAGCAGAAGACCCTGCAAACGCTGCTGCTGCTGCATTTATCAGTGCCGTGAGAGGCCGGTGGTTTTTAACCCGCTCCGCAACACACGGACAGCAGGGCAACTTTTCAGCCTGCTCAATGCTGCCCCGGGTTTGGACACAGCCGGTGACATCATACCGCTTACGATGCGGACACACGCGCATACCTAGCGCAGTGGTGTGGCGTAGTGGTGAGGAGCAGGGCTTGCCACTGAAGGGTTGCCAGTTTGAATCCTGGCTGGGGCACTGCCACTATACCCTTGGGCAAGGTACTTTGCCCACAATTGCCTCAGTAAATATCCAGCTGTATAAATGAAAAACTGCACACTATGTAAGTCACTCTTGACAGCAATGTAACAAAGTAGCTTACAGGTTTACAACATCCACAACCTATAGGTCATTTACAGACATGTTTTTTTTAAAACCAGAAAACACTATGATAAACCTCTAGTTCTACCTCTATAATACTCACAGGATAGGAAACTACTCACGACACTAGCCTACTCCATGACCAAACCATGCTCAATTAAAATGATGTTCACTCATTGCCTCATGATCAACGTTGATTCATTTTTTTTTCTCTCAATCAAGATTCAAGAGCATAAATAGAACGAAGTGCAATTTAATGTATTTGTGATATGAAGAATTTTTTGTAGCATATACGTACGTTTTGTAAGCTGTACGTACGTCTTAAAACCTCAAATGACGGAGGTTGTTCAAACATTTACTTTGCACACACACTCGAACGGTGACACTGTGTGCAGGAAAACGTCGGGCGAACTTGTTTCAGCTGCCTAAATACTTCAACAATCTACACCGCCTGCTTCGCAGTCCTCGTGTTACACACAAAGGACATTACCTACCATCTAGCTGCGACTACTCGATTCGCACGGACAGCCCGTGTGGAATTCGCAGTACCTTCCTCCAAATCCCATGATCCATTTCGCCTCTTTCAAAAACAGGACTACATTTCCTAGACGGGTGCGCGTGCATCTCGCTTCTTATCCCTCCGCCTCCTCCTCGAGGAGAGCAGACGGGCAGGCCTAGTCGAGAATTACACACACCCCCTTTTATTTAAAAAGACCACTTAATTCCTCTTCCCCCCCCTTCAAACCGTCTCTAAAAAGCAGATGCGCCCGGGGTAGTGCAACAACGGGCTAATTCAGGTTTAGCGAGGAGTGCGACACCAGCGGAACGTTAAAAAAAAACAAACAAAAAACACAAAACCTATCCTAGTGCTCCGCCACCCCCTTCGCCATTGAGAACAATGCGACTCCGCTTCCTCTCCTTGCCCGTGAGGCAGCATGGCAGCGCTTAGGGGATACGGGATAGCAGACGCAGATCGGCTCGCGTCGAGCGCGCACACGTATTTATCTGACCTTGGGTTTTGAGCACACGCCCGGCGGGGGGCTACGACGCTCTTACACACGTTTATTTGGTGAAGGGGAAGGAATAAAACGTTACTAGAAAAGCCCAAGACGCCAGATCCCTCAGCATTTCAGCACACGCCACAAGCATGGCCGCACTACCCACAAATGCTTCCAGCCTGCTAGCTAGCTAGTACCGCGTAACAATAACCCCCCAGAAAGCCGCACCGTCTGAACGGAACTCCGCTGCAAACGCCGCACAAGACGCGGTCAACAACCCGACGGAACCCCCTCTGTCAAAAAACAGTAGCGCCAAATGCGGAAGATCTGTGAGAAATTAAACCTAAACCCCCATCTTTATGCTGGAATCTTGCAGAGCCGCCCCACGACGGCAGCGTGGTGCTTAACAAACCACGTGGTCCGGCTGTGTTTGCTGGACGCAAAATTGTATCGAATTCGCAGAGAAATTAACATTACAAACAATAATCTAACGTAAGGCAAACCAACGTTGATCTTTCCGGAACACAATTAGCACAGTTATGCCGATCGCGGTAGCGAATACGAGTCCCCCTTTCGGGGCATCACTCCTGCACACAATAACACAAATCAAATCAAGCATGCTGCCACACCGCCGTCGCTTTGCAGGTAACCTAGCCGTCAAAAACGGAGCAGGCAGCCAGCTAGCTAATTAACAGAAATCGCCAGTGATATACGGTGTATAAAATCAGTGCATACACACCTACACAGACCCCCGATCACCTCTTTTTCCGTCTTCCTGAAATGCTGTAAGGAGGGCACCTTTTGAGCTGGTACCATGTAATACTCCATGCTTTTCTCTCCAGTTTTGGGTACTCCGATTCCTGTTATTTTCCTACTTCACCCTCCACGCACAGTCTTCTTTTCCACCTTGCAGTGTGAGCGTTATTGTTAAAACGGGATACTCGCATTAAATTCGCAGGCTATACCACATCATATGCAGTGGAACTGTTCGGAGTTGTAATCATACTCTACTTCCAGCTGACGGGGTTCCCTCAGTGAGTGTGTGTGTGTGGCGCTTTCTCCTCCCTCTCTTTCTGCATGTACGTGTGTGTGTATTTGCAGCTGATCGGATGTCTTTCAAGGCGGGAAACAGCTGGTAGGAATCACAGGGCAAACCATAAGCCTCCTTCCGCAGAGTAGGGAATTGCATGTAAACAAAGGACTATTTAAACCTGCCAACAAGGGAGTGGATTTTTTTTTTAGCGCTACACGCAAACGCGAACAGTGGCTATGTTTTTAGGCGCTGCCATACAGACAGATCTGTTCAGTAATTGCCTAGCGAGCGTCTCGAAAAATCGAGCGACGTATGTTAGTCTGCAGTGTACACGGTAAGGGTGGACGTGTGGTTGTTATGAATGGACACGCTGTGCGGTGGTTTTTTGATACTTTTTATTGCATTTTCTTTCGGTTTTTAAACCGGGGCGAGGAAATCTGAACGGGGTCCCGCAATTTTCAAAGCAAGCGGGAGCCGGGCTAGCACGAGTCTCCTATCTAAGCAACACGCCGCATCAGCTGACGATTTGGCAGCGGCAAACGGCAACTGCTCTCGCTAACTTGGGGGGCAGAGCGGAGCGGTGTCGGGAGAGGCTGACATCGTACACCATTTTGGGTGTACCGAAGTAGGAGGAGAGGGAGAGAGAGAGAGACAGGGTTGCCTAATAGCAAACTCCCGCGCTGTCGAATAGGACCGCTCCGAATTGCGCAACAAACTGACACAAAATGGGAGTGGTAGTAACAAAACCGGAAACGTGTTCGGCAGGACTTCACCCGTATAGGAATGTAGCACTGGCGGTCTCTGATTTTACGACACACGCTTCCTGGAAATCCCGTCGTAAACCAGGTCGTCGGGAATTGAATTTCATATTCCTATAAAAAAAGCGTTGTTTCTGAAAATTGACTAGAAGCGTGTTTGTTTTTCTTGGGGGAAAAGGTGGATAAACGTGTTTAAGTTAAATGTTTAGAAGACATGCGTACAGTATTTTTTACAGTAAATTTGAATACAAAGCTCTCCGGTGGCTCTTGTGACTGGCAACCACAGTGCGGTTTCTGAATGACGGAACATAGGGATCAACAAGACGTAAATCACGGTTTTAGGAGCCGAGTTTAATAACAGCGCGTGAGAAAGAGCGCTCAGAGGAAAAGAAAAATACTTCGTTTCCCTCCCAGGTTTACTAAATGAAAACAAGCAATGCCGTCTTGCCCTTTTAACAGCTTCAACAGGCTTTTCACATTATCTTATATTCGCCTACTTCAAGGCTTACAGGGATGCAACCACAAATTGGACCATCGGTACACAATTTTTCTCCCTTTCTTACTGAACAGATCGCATGTATGTGGAATATGTGTGAGTAGAAATGCACTGCAGGTGAATTAGGGGAACGTTGCTGTTCAGCTTAGGAGTGGTATATTGTAGATTTGAGAGGGGATCTGAACCAGACGCTGTCAGACTTCACTTGCGTGTGGAGACCAGGACCGGCTCTCGCATTCTTCTTTGCCACGTATCTGTATCAGAGTGGGATGTGCCTACCTGGGTAACAAACTCAGGTGAAAGATGAGGCTACATTACATTATTGTCATTTAGCTGACGCTCTCATCCAGAGTGACTTGCACAGGAAACAATTTTTACATGCTATCAATTTATACAGCTAGATATTCAGCACCTTGCCCCAGGGGTACAACAGCAGTGCCTCAGTAGGGAATTGAACCAGCAACCTTTCTTTAACATCCCTGCCCCTTACCACTGTGCTACTCTGCTGTACACAGGAGCAGGGGCCAACCGATGCTTCACATCCTGAGTTTCTCTCTCTTGTGACCTCTCTACACCCTAAAAAAAGGGCCATCGGGAATCATGGCCTGGTCATTAGCCGGATTTGCTACACTGCCATGATGAATGTTGAATAGTCATCATACATGTCAGGCAGATTGACAGATATTGCTAGTTTTGAACTTGGTAGCAGTATTGCCCGTCATGGTTCAGTCCCCCACCCACCCCTTCTCACCACAATATCTAACTACTGAAGTGGGACGACAGTGTAGCATAGTGCTAAGGAGCAGGGCTTGTAACCAAAAAGTTGCTGGTATGATTCCCAGCTGGGGCACTGCTGCTGAACCGGTGAGCAAGGTACTTAACCCAGAATTAACCTCAATAAATACTCACCTGTATAAATGGATAACATGTAAACTGTAATCTGTGTAAGAGTCTCTGGATAAGAGCGTCTCCTAAATGCCAGTAATGTAGGCTAATACAGAATTTTTGTGTTGACGAAAGATCTATAACGCATCAATGAACAAGAAAAAGAAGCAACTTTAGTTGCACAAATAAAATGACACAACACTGATGCACGCTCATTTTTACTTCCGCCACCTGCCTTAGCGTCGGGGGGCAAGAGTTCTGCTTTTAAAAAATGGAACTTGGCGGGCTTGAGTTTGACTTGCTGTTGTGTAAGACTTCGGCACAAAGGATTAGACAAACCTGATGAACTAGTTTTACTTTCTAGGAATGAAACCTCCCTCCTTTCCTTTGTCCACCGTGAGACGGATGCGCCCTTCCCCCAGTCCTATCACAAGGCATAGTTCCTTGCCAGGTGTAGGTCACCTTCTGTCATAAACAATCATCTTGCATATATTTGATCTGCAAACATCCCTTGACCTTCTCCCTGTTCTTCTCCCTGGGAAACAATAGGTTGTAAACTGGTGTATGGTGCTCCTTTGGAAAGGCACAAAAGCAAACAATAAAACAGGTTCAGTCAGTGATTCTACACATGCTGCCTTAACTGTATACAAAGTTCCATAGTTCCATGCTCCCCTGGACATTCTCATGGTTCAGTTAGAATCCAGCTTTTTAGCTCCTCTGAATGACTAAAATGATTTGAAGCTTGATCCTTTGTCACTGATTTGTTACTTGCTGTTCTGTACCTACACTCCTGTTCCGGGTCTATATGCACCTTGTCTTGTAAGTTCGTTTGGATAAACACATATACCAATTTATAGTCATAATGTAGAACTCTGGCTTGTCATAGCCATCTGGTAGGAAGAGCTGTTTGCTGGTCCAGGTTTTCTTGAAATGCTGTTTTCAGTTAAGCCCAGCTGAAGACCAACTTTTGACCAGCTTACCATTGCTTCAGAAGTGTGTTTAGTGATGCCATATGTTGTTAGGGGTGTCTTGTTTTGTGACTTTTCATGTCACTTTATTAGATGCACTGTGTAAGTTTCTCTGGATAAGAGTGTCTGCTAAATGGCAATAATGTCATGGAAAAAAGAGAAATTTAGCCTCCTAAAAGGGGGTCCTTTCCACTGAGGAGATGATGCTAACTGTACATGTGCTGTGTGTCATTTACAACACTCAGCAGTGTGTGCACAACACCCCACGTGTGTAAAGAGTACAGAGCGTAAATACAAAAACGTTTGTAAAAATCCTCTCCTTTTAACATTATAGTTCCACACCATGACTCGTTTTTTGGTAGGGGTGGGGGATTGTAGATTTGTCCTTTCAGCTCTGATGGGCGGTCAAAGAGAGCAACTGTGTAAGACGCATTTATTGATTTAATGCGAGTTCCCACTTTTACAATTGACCCAGTTATTTGCTCATCAGACTGCCTTGTATGAAGCTTCAATCTGACAAGTCATCAGCTGATGCAGTGCCATGTTTACTGAAGCACTCCAGGCTAAATCTTTCAGGCAGAGCGATGTCTTGTCCTCAGGCACAACAGTGGCGTCGTACCCAGGAGATGAAGTAGCAACGCTCAGGTAACAAGCCCGGGTCTGTAACGAAACCACAAGGATGCGTTTTTGCTGTCTTCGAGGATCACAGTATCAAACTGAATCAAAGGGTTTTTCATATCCCAACAGCTTCGGATCTGATCAAGCATGCCGTGTTGTGAACGAATTCTTAGTGTCATCGTTGTTGCTGTGTGTCATTTCAGCAAATGCAGCATGCATTACTAACCACACATCTCCCGTTCCCATGTTAACAAAAGCCTCGAGACTCGTTATGGCGGGCGTTTACAGGGTAACTGATACCTGAAAATGTCTGTTAGTCGTACACAGGCATAGAAAGCATAAAGGTCCACGAATAGCTTTTCTCCTCAGGAAAAATTTCACTGTGAGACGAAAACAACATTTCAGCCTTGATGGATTGGTGTCAGGGTCAGTGAAGCAAATACAAACAAACACACACACAGGCACACACACACACACACACACACACACACACACACACACACACACACATACATACACCTGTATATAGGTAATCCATGGCTTTACCACCAACCACCAATGGGGCCTGAGTAACATAGCTATCTTTTTTACCAAACAGATGTTCCCTCACAAGCAAACAAGCAAAAAAATTATAAATAATAATAATAAAAAATAAAGAGACAAATGTTTGGATGGCCATCTTAACATGATGCTTAAATATAGCTGTACATTAAGGGCAAAGCCGCTGGCAGCTAAAGGCAACTGAACCGAATCCCCAACTGACTTCCTTGAATACTATATATTATTACATCAGTATGCTTAGTCACCCTTCATAAGGGTGAGTGCTCAGCAGATAAATTGCCCAGATGTAAGTGTGGACTGTATTAAATATTTATTGGGGGGGGAAAACCCATAATGATTTTAACATTCTGGCCACCAGGTGGTGCTCAAAGTTACACTGAAGACACACCATTAACCACCATAAGATATTAGTATGGGAGGTGATGGAGGCTTCGCTGAAAAAATAAATACATAAAAATAATAGTAGGTGTTATGTAAAAAAAAACAATAACATTATATTGTAATTGTAATCTGGCCAATTTGGTTGTGAAGCCTACCATTTTATCATTTGATATTTATTCATCTGATTATTTATTCTGTCTTTGATATCGTTTGATGCTAACTCATTATTTGCAGCTATGAAGAAGCCTATATAAACATACATACACACATGAATGGTATGTTCATCCTTTTTTAAGCTTTAAGCTGTGGGTATCCAGGCCCACAATAAATATTGGAAATTCCAAGTGTATAATGAAGCTCAAATGTACTTGGCTTATAAAATTGCATGTAACGTCTGCCGTACAGCCTGCAAATCCCCGAAGCTAGGGTACCTACAAAGGCAGGGAGGAGTGAGAGACAGCGGGCAGGCTGTGTGTGTCACACACTTGCTGAAGCGCTATAGGTACGCGCTATCCCTTCTTCACGCCCCAGCGGTCGAGAGGTGCAGAAACATTTTAGAGGCACACACACCGCTAGTGGTGACTTTTAGTATTACAGCCGCTCCATCTCCTGCCAAACGCTCCGGGGAGTGCAGCTCCTTGGCAATCACTGAACGATTGGCAGTAAAAACAGTACCATCAACATGCCGAATCCACGAGGCATTATGCAATTTATTACTCTCAGGTTAGTTTGTTTCTTTTCCCCGTTTTTAAGAGACACATACCTGATTTGTATTTATTTCATGTGAGGTTTTTCACTGTCAGGCCTACAAAACTACTTTAATCACTACTTTCATTATCAATAATTAATCTGGGCCATAAAACAACAAACAGGACAAATGTATTAAAAATGTGAGTAAGTTCTGTATCGTATCTTCATCATAAAGTCTAAAAAACAGAAGTAGATGTGGGAAACTCTGACGTAATCCCTCCGGTGTTATAAAGTATATGTAACATTATCGCTGAACTCTTCACTAAATCATAAGCATTTTACAGGACCAGCTGTAATATTGAGTTGTTGGGTAAGCACTATCACACAGAGTGAGGTAAACTGCTTAGATTACTCTTTAACGTGTGTGTGATCTACAGTGCACACGGTTATATTTCCGTTTAAATCTGATGCAGTGGGAAATGGAGTACCATGGACCCCATAATCACTTGTAAGTCACTTTGGATAAAATCGTCTGCCGAATGAATAAATGTAATGTAAATGTAACGGGTGCTATCAATTCCCCGCTGGGGCACTGCTGCTGTACCCTTGGGCAAGGTACGCAACCCTGAAATGCCTCAGTAAATATCCAGCTGTCCAAACTAATAACATTGTAAAAAACTGAAATCGATGTAAGTCGCTCTGGATGAGAGTGTCTGCTAACTGCCAATAATGCAATGTAATGAAGCCCATAATGGGCGGGGTCATCATGAGCTGTCAATCTCTGACGTGCCCATAGCAGAACACTATGATTGGCTGAGATTTTGTAGTCCATACTGCCTCACCCTATGATGACAGGCTTGCTACAGCAGTGTCCAACCCAGAATTTGAGCCCACCATCCTAGTGACTGATGTATGGTAGTACACTTGGCTTCCATTGCCTAGTCAGGTTGCAGAAGTTAACTTGTGGTAGGGCTTGGATAGTGTTGTGATCACACCAGGCCTGGTGCTATAGGGGGTACAAGCAGACCTTAGTGCACCCCCAGTATTCTACTTATATCCCTGTGTCTACATAGTATTTATGACCTTTTTTGTACCCCTGTGGGTTGCAGTTGCACCCCTCTGTATTTTCTCCTGGCTCCAAGCCTGGATTGCAATCACTGGTCTGGGAGTCTTATTAGCCTCAACATGTATGGATACACATCTGTTCTTTTGTGCTGGAAGTCAGTCTGGATGAGAGCGCCTGCAAACTGTAATGAAATGTAATACCAAGATCTGGAGTGCATAGGCATCATTACACGCCACCACGCTATCTTAAACATGAACTGAACAGGCACTGTTCAATGGCTGCGCCGCCCTCTGCTGGTTAAACACCGTTACTGCGACAGTCTCTCGCTCAGGCAGTGGGTCGCTAAGTCAGTGAGGGACACTGGCCCTAAAGAACAAATGAACGGGTTAAGTTTCAGTACCACATCTTCAGAGGGGAGGAAAAAAAATAAAAGAAGCCCAACAATTTCCTGTTTAATGTTGTGGTCTGGGTAGAGGGAAAAAATAGACACCCTGCTAAAAACAGTTAAGACGTAGCTGTAGCTAAGAAATAAGTCATAAGCGTTGGGAGGACTGCGAAACCTAATAAAGTGGGAGTGCGTGAGTGAGTGTGTCCGTGCATGAGTCCGTGTGAGCGCGTTTGTATGTATGTGTCTTAAGTGAGGAGAACAGAGAGAAGACAGACCTCTGGCTGGGAGCCCGGGACTGCCCATGGTGTATGGGCGGAGCTGCAAGCATGCGCTGAGCTGGCAGACTCGGGGCTGGTCCTCTGAGTGCGAGGAGAGGGGAAACACGGGCTGGCTCGGGTCCGGGTCCTGCCTGCGTTCAGACGGCCGCAGGGAGACCACCACACCACTCGCACGTCCCCTCACGGCGAAGGCGAGAGAGACAGAGAGAGAGAGAGAGACAGAGAGAAAGAGATCGCGTTAAATACGAGGTTCGGGGACCTGCAGAGCATACCGAACAGGGAGAGAGAGAGACAACAGCTGGAAACGAAGCAAAGAAGAAGGGGACCCCCCCCGCCCCGCCGGCATCTCCCTCTCTATCTCTCAGCGCGCCCCCCTCCCACCCTCCGAGGACGACCACCCATAGAAAAACCACTTGACCAGCGTCGCCAATAAGCGATGCACCTTGAATCCAAGAAGCAACAACCAGCGTACTGAATTTAACAGCCGCTGATGTCTACATTTTTTTTCCTTTATCGCCGCTGTTATCGCCATCAAATTAAGAGTCTTTCTCATGGGTGTAGAAGATTAAGTTTACATTCCGAACGGGTTTCTGAAGGCGTAAAAAGGATAATCCTTTTCGCTGGAAACTGACACCAATTATTTCGCCATATTTTATGACCGAATAAATCGTGTTGCGATTTGTCGTTTTTTACATTTCTCTCCTGCATCTTCATTTTGCTTTTTTTTTGCTGTCTGAAAATATCGACGATGGTTAAGCAATCAGCTGCTGAACACTTGAATTAGCCGTGTTTTCTCCTTGCCAGACTTCAAAAATATTCAGAAGGCTTTTTTTTTTATTACACAGAGAGGAATTTTTACTGAAACGCTCGAAAGGGAAAGTTCAAGCCGAAAGGGAAGAAGAGGTGGAAGACAGCGCATTTCGACCACATCGAGACGGGATTTTTTTTTATCTCAAGGTAAAAAACCCCCGTGCACTTCCACATGCCTCGCTCGCCTCGCGCTGGCTGTTATATGCAGACAGACATCACATTATCTGGCACGTGCGGCTCCCGTCCCCGTGTGCTCGCCCGATATATGCGTGCATACTTGCGCGTTTGGCACGCGTTGCACTCGACGGGGTGGGACACGGTCTGAGCGTTGGGTGGAATGGACTGACCTAGTTTTTGTGTGTGTGTGTGTGTGTGTATGTGTGTGTTCCTGAGCCTTGCAAACGATGCGCGGCGGACTGTCAGCGGGCAGCCCGGACGCTCTCACCTTCCTCCTGTTCGATGCGTCTCTTCAGACGCCCGGCGGTCGTGCTCCGCTCCGCTGTCTGTTGAATTAGCGGGCACGGTGTCATGCCATGGGCCTTGACTCGTCTTCGTGACTGTCACGTTGAAAGTGGGGGGGTGGGGGGGGAGGAAGGTCGCGCATTGCAAGACGCGGCCTACTTAGGATGAAATAACTGTCCTGTCGCGGGGTGTCGGTGCAGGCGACATCTCCCGATAGGAAGGCAGAGTTGAACGGGAGGTTAGGATTGTGGAGGAGGCTTTTGTGCGGCTGTCACGCTGTTCTGCTCGTTGGTGCCATCGCACTCTTGAAAACCCTATAGGGTAGACTGTTGTCACTTAAATTTAAGGTGAAAATTTCCATGTCAGCTCTACAGTGTTTTTAGAAGATTAAATTACGCCGGTTAAGCTGTCAAGATAGATATTTAGAGAGGACAGCGTCCAAAGTCGTTGTCGAATGCCTTCTCGTTATAACGTTACACGTTATTTTTGGGGAAGCTGTCGACGTACTTTACAGTTTGGGAAAACTGCAAAAAATAAAATAGCAGTGCATGTTAGACGTTAGCATGTGGGAGTACGTAAAGCCGAACAAAAACGGAACCGCGAGCCGATTGTTTGCCCGAGTCGTGGGGGCAGATTTATGAGCAAAATAGAAGCTGTTTTTCCTCCAATTAAGCAATCCCCATCTCTGTGCTTAATTGTGAGAGAACAGCGGGTTTTGGGGGCAGGGGACTGAGGCTGGCCTCGTTGGCAGACTCCCACGGGGCGTACTTCAGAGCCAAGGGGGATGTTGTCCGCTCTGGCGGGGCAGAGCTAAACGAGTAAAAAAGATACAAACCAGACTCTGGGAGAGCTCTAAAGAAAATCCAGCGACCGAGAGCGGCTCATGCGGGCAGTTTGAGATGAGAGGAGCATATCACCTGGGACAGGAGGGTCACGGGGCGTGGGAGTGGGGGGGATTGGGGCTCTCTTTTCCCCCCTCCGTAACCAAACGGGAGGTCAGGCGGGGACACGGTGTCTCGAGCCAGCTCAGACAAAGTGATCCGGATTTCGACCGCAAGCGTCCTCCCCGTCCGCGTACTTTGGAACCGGTTTATGAACGCTCATCCACAGTTCAGTACTTCTGGTTCTTTACTCGCTGCGGTTGCCAGTGAGTTTAACAGTGTGCTACAGTAATCACGGGAGCAGCGCAGATACGTCTAATGTAATCGTTTCTGTCCGTTTCTGGTAAATAGATCAGGTGGCTGTGTTATCGCCTCACGCATGCTTGCAGCCGTGTGCACACGCAAACTAACAGTAGCTGGCTTTTACTAAACAGAAAGAATACTATAGCAGACACCCATTGATGTATGTGCTGGGGGTGTTTTAATGTCTGACTGGGTTTTTGGATATGTGCTGCAGGTCTGACATCAGATGGGGGTGATTGTGTCCATACATGGGGGTGTGTGTGTCTGTGTGAATGTTTGCACTTGTGTGTGCATGTGCACCTCCTCACGTGTATGTGTGTGTGTGTGTGCATGCGTGTGTGTGCACGCACATGCCTGTGTGTGTGTGTGTGTGTGTGTGTGTTTGTGTGTGTAGTGCTATTAGGTTGATGGTCTGAGGGCTTGATGAGACCCTAAAGACACAGGCCAACGCAGGAGAACGTTGTAGCAACAACACCGTGAAAGCATTACTGCACTTTAGGGCTCAGCTCAAAGCTGGGGTTAATTTTGGACAAATGAACTGGACAAATGTCTAAATGAACACTGATCAGAGGGAATATCCCAACAAATCTGCTCTTTTTCATGGTCTAACATCAACAGCGCACATTTCGTGATAATCCTGAGGTCTTTCAAAGTGCCAACAGGTGGCCAACTTCACACACAAAACACTCAGCCGTGTGCACCTGGGAAACAACACCAGTTCTTAGTTGTCTGTGTACCTCATGCACGTGTGCCTTCCCCAGTAGCCTGCCTCTGGTTGTGTCAGACAGGTGTGTGACATCACAGATGTATCCTTGGCGCCCTGAGCCGGCTGAGGCCCATTGTTTTGGAATTCTGCAATGGGATTGAGAGCGTAAGAAGGTTTGCTGATGGGATTTTCCAACACTGCAATAAATCTGGTTCAGCTGAGGGTGTGGGGGGGGGGGGGGGGGGTGGGGAGGGTGGGTGGGGGGCTGGGTGGGTTGTTTTGTGCGGGTGGAGGGCTGTAAGTGAACGCGGTGGCTCTTGTCTCCGGGGATATTTTTCAGGGGAAGAGACGACTACCTCACCCCCGGCCCGTAGCATGAGAGCATGATGCAATACGTCTGTAATCTATATACAGATAACCGGATCATTCTGTTCAGCGCTGTGCTGCTGGGGACGTGCTCGCTACTGCTTGACGCTCGAGTTCGGGCTCGGGTTTGGATGAGGACGGGATGAAAGGGCTGTAAAGTCGTCACTGGAACGTGACTGGCAAGCCCTAATTCATGGAGCGTCGGGAGCGCATGTGGAATTGTGGACGGGCCAGCAGGTTCTGGACCAGATTGTCGTAGGTTCAGGTCCGCTGTGACCTCACCGTTGTGCCCTTTTAGACAGGCTGTTATAGGTGCATCTCCAGCGCAAATCAGCCTCTAAAATGAGTCAGGGAGTTTGTGCCGTAAGGTGTTAAACAGGCCCACAAGCCTATGATTACAGCTACTTAGCTGGTACATTCTGTTACTTTATTGCCATTTAACAGACGCTCTTACCCAGAGCAACTTACAATTTTTACATGTTATCCATTTATACAGCTGAATATTTACTAAGGCATTTCTGGGTAAGTTACCTTGCCCAGCAGCAGTGCCGCCCATAGGGAATCGAACCAGCAACCTTCCGGTTACAAGCCCTGCTCCTTAGCGCTATGTTGGGTCTTTCCAAGCGCAGGCTGCTTGGCTACAAGGTGTCGGGGAGGTCAGGCGAGTGCTCGATAAAACTGGGTCTATCTCAGAGAGAGAGGTCTCGCCAAGGCCTTCCTGCAGATACGGGCCAGATAAGGCCTGTTGCAGATACACTTGACAGGAAACTGCTAGCGGAAACTTCAGGCGGTCTGATCAGTCTGGCATGTCCTTCCAGGAGTGCATGGGATTTAGGCCTTGTCTAAAGACAAATGCATACCACGCCACTCCCTACTGTCTCCAAGCAGTTATTTTACTTCCACACCATCATTATTATATTATATTACATTACATTGTTTAGCAGATGCTCTTACCCAGAGCAGCTTACACAGGTTACAGTTCTTTGCAATGTTACCCATTTATACAGCTGGATATTTACTGAGACAATTGTGGGTTCCTTGCCCAAGGGTACAGCAGCAGTGACCCAGCAGGGAATTGAACCAGCAACCTTCCAGTTACAAGCCTTGCTCCTTAACCACTATGCTGCACTGCTGCCCCACTCACCTAGCCTGGCGTGGCTTCCTGTCATGCTGTTTGGCGGTTTGCACCCTCGGAGACCCCCCCATGAAGACACCCCCCAAGCTGCGTGCACCCTGCGTGAGTCACACGTACAGTCGCTTAGCGGGACGCTCTTACTCAGAGCGACGCCACACACACACGTCTCACAGTTGTCGTGCGGAAATACAGTTCGTCGGTTTTGGTTACCGTAAATGAATCTTTTTTTTTTTTTCCAGTCTTGGAAGACGTGTCAGATCCGCGCTGCTCTGTTTGTGATTTTCCTGGAGCTCCGCATGAAGATCCTGCTCTTTATTACCAACAATTCCACGCATAGCACTGCAATACCGTCAAGCGAGATTTCACAGAGACCCAGTGACCGGTAGACTGGAATCCAGCACTATGCTAAGGGGACAGAGGAATGAGTGGACTGGAGGGGGGGGGGGGTGGGGGGGGTGGGGCTCTCTTTTCCCCCCTCCATTCTTGACCAGTAATTCTATGCCGATCAGTTTTAGCATTGTATTCCTCCATTGGATTTACAGGCTTTGTGAGAATTCACTCTCTTATAGTGAGGCTTGAAAAAGCGGGAATGCAGAAATGGTCTTTTGGCTGTGGGTTGCCATCCCGTGTAGTTTTCTTGGGAGGAAGATGAGATGGAACTTCAATTCCCAGGAGGGCAGAGCCGTTATCTGTGAGTAAACACAGGTTGAGCACTGGTGGTCCGGCTGCTTGATCCAAGGTCAAAGCCGCAGACATTCGAGGAGTGGCATACAGTAGTAGGAGTTTTCTCACACAAGAGTAAAGTTCACCGTAGCATGGGTCAGTGGGTAATGTTGCTTTCTGACTGGTGCGCTATCTTTGTCTTGTCACTTTGAGAGAGGTAGGACTCAAAGGGTGTACAGGAAGTTCTCACGAGTGTAAAAATAAAAATAAAGTCGTGCCTCTTTATAGTCAGTGGTGCTCTCCACGCTACCCTGGCTGTCACACAACTCTGTTTCTTGCTATGACTTGCTCAGCCAGGCTTGGTTTGATTTATGGTGCATCATTTTGCGCACTTAAACTTAAATCCATTGGTAGCTTCATGGACTAATCTGCTGGCCTTCCCCGAAGTCTCTCGCCTTCTACACCAACCTGATCCAAAAATCACAGCTTTAATTAACAAGCTGTCACAGGCAGGCTTTGCTTTGGGAGCTGTGTCAGAGAGATGCTTCAGGGTGGGTTCACTTTTTTAATCAGATTTTATTTTGGTTGTGAAATCCTTACCAGCTGGAGTCAGTGTGTGTGTGTGTGTGTGTGTGTGTGTATGTGTGTCTAAAGTCAGGTGTGCAGTATGTGTATGTATGTGTGTGTGTGTGAAGTCAAGTCTGCAGTGTGTGTGTATGTGTGTGAGTGTGTGTGTGTCTGTATGTCAAGTCAGGTGTTCAGTGTGTGTGTGTGCAGAGTGTGTGTGTGTGTGTTTGTGTGTGAGTGTGTAAATTCAGGTGTGCAGTATGTGCAGTGTGTGTGTGCAGTGTGTGTGTGTGTGTGTGTGTGTGTGTGTGTTTGTGTGTGAGTGTGTAAATTCAGGTGTGCAGTGTGTATGTGTGTAAAAAGTGTGCGTTGTGCTTGTGAGCGTGTGCGAGTGTGTGTAGAACAGAGCGTTACACCAGCATTAGCGGGCACACATTGTTTTAACGTTGTTTGTAGGTTGGAATGGCTTTATGTGAGAGCGGAGCTGATGAAGGCTCTCCTGCGGTCGCGCAGTCAGAGCTGCAGTCTTGCGAAAGCCTCCCCTCCTTGGCTGCGCCGAAACCGTGCATTTTTCTGCAGTTAAACTGCGACCGCTAATGATGGCGCGGCCTCTGCGTTTCCTCCCAGAGCGTCTCATTCATGTCCTCTCCCTTGTTTAAACGCCCCCCCCCCCCCCACCCTCCACCCCTCCCCCCTCCTGCCACCTGCGAGGGACACCCCAGTGTGGCCCCCGAAACCTCTTACCCATGATGTCCCTCTCTCTGCCCCATCCTGGGCAGCCTCTCCTTGTGTGTCTGTGTGCGCATTTCCAAAGCAAACACAGACGGGATTCCATGCCCCCCACACCCATCCCCATAACCCTCCCCCCCCAAAACCTCGGTCTCCTTCCCTCTGCAGAGAGAGGGGGTTCCTGGGCATAGAGCCACTCTGAAATATACAGGCCACTGAGGGTGAGAGAGAGAGAGAGAGAGCAAGAGAGAGAGAGTGAGAGGGAGGGAGGGAGAGAGAGAGCAAGAGAGAGGGTGAGAGAGAGTGAGAGAGGGGAGGGAGGGAGAGAGAGGAGGGGAGAGTGGAGGCAGGAGAAGGAGCGTGAGTGAGCGGGACAGAATGGAGGGAGGGAGGGAAGGAGGAGGAGAGGAAAAGAGATGCCTCTGCAGAGAGCAGTCGAATACGGGGTGAAACAGGCTGAGGATGAAAAAAGAGGAGAACGGCTGCCAGTGATGTCAGACATATTTATCACAGATCAGATCTCATCTGCGTGATCTCCACAGAGACGTTAAGCAGCCCTGTGAGCTGGAGTCCTGGGTCTGTCTGTGAGCTACTGGGTCTGCCTGTGAGCTGCAGGTTTTGGTCTGTCTGTGAGCTGCAGGTCCGGGTCTGTCTGTGAGCTGCAGGTCTGGGTCTGACTGTGAGCTAATGGGTCTGCCTGTGAGCTGCAGGTTTTGGTCTGTCCGTGAGCTGCAGGTCTGGGTCTGCCTGTGAGCTGCAGGTTTTGGTCTGTCCATGAGCTGCAGGTTTTGGTCTGTCCGTGAGCTGCAGCCCTGGGTCTGTCTGTGAGCTGCAGGTCTGGGTCTGCCTGTGAGCTGCAGGTTTTGGTCTGTCCGTGAGCTGCAGGTCTGGGTCTGTCCGTGAGCTGCAGGTTTTGGTCTGTCCGTGAGCTGCAGGTCTGTGTCTGTCTGTGAGCTGCAGGTCTGTGTCTGTCCGTGAGCTGCAGGTCTGTGTCTGCCTGTGAGCTGCAGGTTTTGGTCTGTCTGTGAGCTGCAGGTCTGGGTCTGCCTGTGAGCTGCAGGTTTTGGTCTGTCCGTGAGCTGCAGGTCTGGGTCTGCCTGTGAGCTGCAGGTCTGGGTCTGTCCGTGAGCTGCAGGTCTGTGTCTGTCTGTGAGCTGCAGGTCTGGGTCTGTCCGTGAGCTGCAGGTCTGGGTCTGTCTGTGAGCTGCAGGTCTGGGTCTGTCTGTGAGCTGCAGCCCTGGGTCTGTCTGTGAGCTGCAGGTTTTGGTCTGTCTGTGAGCTGCAGGTTTTGGTCTGTCCGTGAGCTGCAGGTCTGTGTCTGTCTGTGAGCTGCAGCCCTGGGTTTGTCTGTGAGCTCTGAAGGCTGTGTGTAGGCTGGAGCTCAGAGTGACACGAGTGCAGCAGCGTGTTAGAAGCAGAAAAGCCTGTGCATCTGTGCACGTTCTGTGAGCCTGTGCTGATGGTTGCATGCTTCCCTGCAAGAGCTGGGGGAGGTTTGGAAGCCAGAGCCAGAGAGAGGGAGAGAGAATGAGAGAGGGAGCGAGAGAGACTTGGAAAGGAAGAGAGAGAAGGGGTGAGGCCTTACAGAAACAGTCTGCTGTGGGGATGTGGGCCTGGCTCACTGTCTGGGCAAAGTAATTCCACTTCTCTCTCCCTCTCTTTCTCTCCCTCTCTCTCTCTCTCTCTCTCTCTCTCTCTCTCTCTCTCTCTCTCTCTCTCTCTCTCTCTCTCTGGAAGGAGGGAGGCTGAAGATGAAAGCATTTCTCTGACAGGGAGGAGTCTCCCTCTCAGCTGAGCACAGACAGGGAGAGAGAGAGATTGAGAGAAGGAGAACGAAGGGGAAAGAGAGAGAGAGAAAGAGAGAGAAGAGTGCGAGGGAGAGAGAGAGTGAAGGAGAGGGAGAGATTTGGAGAGAGAGTTAGGGGGAAGGAGGGCGAGGGAGAGAAAGAGAGAGAGAGAGAGTGTGGGAGAGAGGGCGAGAGTGAGGGAAAGATAGAGAGAGAGAGGGAGAGGGAAAGAGAGAGAGAGAGAATAAGAGAGAGGCCGCTGTGTTGACCTTGTCTTGCTGCCAGTGTAGGGGGTGGGAGGTGGTACTGGTGGTGTTTTTTTTTGGAGGGGGGGGGGGGGGGGGGGTTGAGAGTACAGTCTCCTGCTGTGAGGGGGATTGAGAGAACACAGGGATAGAGAGGGAGGGAAAGAAAGAGAGAGAGAGAGAGACGAATGGAGGGAGGGAACAGTGCCCGGGGAGGGGGTGGTGTGGGGGTGAGGGTGGTGGGTGGCAGCGGGGCCACACCCCTTTCGCGAATGCAGCAACATATTCACTTCCCGCCATCTGCGGTGTCACATGCCACTGCAGACCCCCCCCTCCCAAACCCCCCACCCCTGCACAGCCCTCCTTCTTGTCACGTCAGTTCATTAGCTAATTACCCTCTGCTGTTTTTGCGTCCTTCCCCCTCTTCCTGTTGTTCCCCTCCTCGTTCCTCTCCCAGCATGTTTTGGTTTTTGGGAGCGCATTCCCCCCCCCCTCCACCCCACCCACGCTCTGATGTGGCTCCCCGACGGGGTTTCCTCCTCCTCCCTCCTGCATCTGGTCGGACGGGCCTCGGCCTAACGCGGCGTGGCTGGCGCACAGGTGTCCCCCCCGCCCCCCTCCGAGGATCATGGGATTTTTTTTTTAACGCCGTTTCTAAAAGGGGAAACCCTGTTCTTTTCAGTTTTTTTTCACGAGCCCAGCCGTGGGCCCCAGACTCTGCGGAGAGATCCCGTTAGAGCCCCGCGTGGACAGAAGCCGGGTTACGTAAAGCCGATTTCGTGACTCACGTCGCAGAGGCACTGACTCACGGCGGCTTTTCACCTCGGCCGGAGTGCCGGTAGCGGCCGCCTGTTAAAGATGCTGACTGGAGAAGCTAAAGGGTCTGTTTCACAGCAGGATCCCCACAGCTGAGACTACTCCAACAGAGCTGTTTGCTCACCTTCCTGTAGTCGCTGCATGTTACAGCATGGCAGTGCGGCACAGTGCCAAGGAGCGGGGCTCGTAACCGCAACGTTGTTGGGGTTCGATTCCCCACTGGGACACTACTGTATAGTGGTGAGGATCAGGGCTTGTGACAACAAGGTTGTTGGTTCGATTCCCCACTGGGAGACTGTCACATAGTGATAAGGAGCAGGGGTCCGAACTGCAAGGTTGTTCGTTCAATTCTCCACTGGGAGACTGCTGCATAGTGGTGAGGATCAGGGTTTGTAAACTCAAGGTTGCTGTTTTGATTCCCCGCTGGGATGCTGCTGCTGTACCCTCGGGCAAAACACTTAACCCAGAGTTGCCTCAGTAAATATCCAGCTGTGTAAATGGATAATATGTAAAATGGTAACCTATGGAAGTTGCTCCAGATAAGAGCTTCTACTAAATGGCAGTAATGTAATGTAGTGCTGCGCTGTGCTGACTCCTGCTTTAGCAACGATTGCTAATGCTTCAGTTTTTTAATGAGTCACAAAATGGAGCTTGCCTTCGGGTCAGAGGTCAGCGGTGTAGCTGGTTCAGCGTTACGTGGCGGTCGTGCGGCGGGTCGCTTGAGCTCGCTGGCGGGCGGAGAGGGGTTTTCGCTCCAGCCTCTGCAGGCTCGGGGGCAGTCTTTGGAGGAGGCAGCAGAGATCTGGCTGGAAAGTTGTCCCTCAGCCACCGCGGTCTCTGCACGTGAGTCACCATGGTGATTCAGCCGCGCGGGAAATCGGTTCTGCACACCCTCCCGCCTGCGCCAGGCACCCAGTCCTGCATTCCTGTGTGTGTTTCTGAGTGTGTATGCACAGGCATATGTGTGTTTTTGTGTGTGTGTGCCTGTGTGCATGTGTGTGTGTGTGTGTGTATGTGCGCATGCCTGTGTGTTTGGGTGTGTATGGTGCGTGTCTGTGTGTGTGTGCAGGCCTATGTGCCTGTCTAAGTGTGTGTGTGTGTGTGTGTGTGTGTGTGTGCGCCTGTGTGTTTTGGTGTGTGTGGCTGCGTGTGTGTGGGTGTGTGCAAGTCTTTCTGAGTGTGTTTGTTTGTATTTGTGTCTGCACATGTCTGTATGTGTCTGCATGTGGCCTGTGTGTGTGTCTGAGTACATGTGTGTTTCTGAACGTGTGTTTATATGTGTGTATGACGGTCTAAAAATTTGTGAGAATGTTTGTCCTAGTATATGTTTTTGTATGTGTTTGTATGTCGGGGGTGGGGGTGTGGGTGTGGGTGTGCGCATGCGGGTGTCTGTGTCATACTGTATGTTTGCGTGTCCGTGTGTATTTGTGTGCGTGCCTGTCTACTTGTCTAAGCATGTATTTGCGTGTGTGTGTGTGTGTATGCATATGTATGTGTGTCTGAGGCCCAGCTTGACCTTGCCTAACCTCCAGCTAAATATCTTCATGGCTGAATGCACAAAAAATCAAAATCTAATAGATACTCCTAGAACGGGCCATAAATAGTCTCGGAGAGAGCCGTCTCCTGAATAAACATTGGGTATGAAAAGTATGAGGTCGTCTGTGCGCTAAATATAGATCCTCTCAGCGCTATAGATAAATAAACTCTCAGTGCTACAGATATACACACAGGGCCCAGTGATGTAGTCTCTGTGTGACAAATTTACTGCCAGCGCTATGAAAATATTCCCAATAATGACATAATTCTTTTAGCAGACACCTCTACCTGGGGCTGATCGGATAGTATAGACACGGTCCTTTCATACAGCTGGGTATGTTCTCAAGCAGTACCGGTTAGGGGCCTAGCCCCTAGGTAGAACATTAAACCCAACAACCTTCTGTTCACAAGTCCGGACTGTTAGATACACCTTCAGTGCTGGAACTGGGTGATGCTGATATGGGCGGCAGTGTGGCGTAGTGGTAAGGAGCAGGACTCACAACCGAAAGGTTGCAGGTTCAGTTCCCCACAGAGGCAGTGCTGTTGTACCCTTGGGCAAGGTACTTAACCCACAACTGCCTCAGTAAATATCCAGCTGTATAAATGTTGTAACATTTGAGTTGCGCAGGATAAGAGCGTCTGCTAAATGGCGGTAATGTAACGCATGTCTGACCCACTGCGCATACAGCTCTGCCTGATGGGCCCTATGGGGTCAGAAAGGGTTATCAGTACTGTGCAGTGGTTTCACCACACAGTAGTAGTGACATGCTTCCCCTTTGATCGGAAAGGGTCACAATACATATGTATATGATATATGTGTGTACAGGCTATTTACAGCTATCTGCACAAAACTCTGGGGCTCCTTTTCCTGCTGCTCATCACCATCCTCCACCCTCTCACTCTCCCTCCTCCTTTCTCCCTTCTGTCTCTCTGCCCCCTCCCCCTCCCTCTTTTTCTCTACCCTCTCCCTCATTCCCTCCTCCTTTCTCCCTTCCCCCCATCTCTTTCTCTTTCTCCCTCTCTCTTTCTCTCTGGCCACTCCCCTTTTCTGTCTCTCCCTCCCTCCTCTTCTGTCTTTTCCTCTGTCCCCCTCCTTAATTAACTCTGTCCCTCTGTGTCCCCCTCCCTAATTCTGTCTATGTCTCTCTCTGTGTCCCCCCCTCCCTAATTCTGTCTCTCTCTGGCTGCCCCCCCCCCCCCCCCCCCCAAATCTCTCCCCCCCTGCCTTTTCCTGTCTCCCTCACTCATTCTCCCTCCCTCTGTCTGTCCCCATCCCTCTCTCTCCTTGTGTCTGTGTCCCTCCCTAATTCCCTCTCTTCCTCCGTCTGCCCCCCCCCCCCCTCCCTAATTCCCCCCTCTCCCTCTCTCTCCTTCCCTCTCAGAGAGGTCTGGAGACGCCCCAGTGGTGTTGACAGTCTCCAGACTCTGTGATTGCAGGCGGGAGTCAGCGGATTGCATCACTGTCTGTTGCTTGCATGCGTGTGTCTGTGTGTGCATGTTCCTGTGTGCGGTGTGTGTGTACGTGCATGTGTGTGTATGTGTGTGTGTGGGGGTTGTGTGCATGCATGCGTGTGTGTGTGTGTGTGTGTGTGCGCGCATATGCGTCTGATGTGTGCATGTCTGTGTGCGTACGTGTGTGCGTGCGTGTGGGCAAAGGGCTGGGTAGCAGGGGAAGGTGCAGAGAGAAAAAGAGAGAGAGAGAGAGAACCAGAAGATCGGAGAGAGTGAGAAAGCTGGAGAGGGGCAGGGAGAGAAAGAGAGAATGAGGGAGAGGGGCAGGGAGAGAAAGAGAGAATGAGGGAGAGGGGCAGGGAGAGAAAGAGAGAGTGAGGGAGAGGGGCAAGGAGAGAAAGAGAGAGTGAGGGAGAGGGGCAGGGAGAGAAAGAGAGAATGAGGGAGCGGGGCAGGGAGAGAAAGAGGGTAAGAAGGAGGGGAGCAGACAGAAAGAGAGAGAAAGAAGAGCTAAGAGGGAAAGCAGCAGTGTCCCTGTCGTTCTGTCTTGAAGTGTTTCGCAGCCTGAGGGAGGCTGTATTTGTATCAGTAAAGAAGTTATATTTATTGTTATTGTTGCCATTTTCTCATATATTTCACGTTTGTAGCCCAGCTTTGGCTGTACTCCACATCGTGTATCTGTGCAAATAAAGCGAAATTTGAGACTGTCTCTGAGCGTGAGGTACAGAGTTTGAGAGAGGGATAGAGAGGGATAGAGAGGGATAGAGAGGGATAGAGAGAGAGAGAGAGAGAGAGAGAGAGAGAGGGACAGAGAGAGAGAGAGAGAGAGAGAGAGAGAGAGAGAGAGAGAGAGGTGTCAGAGGGTAGCTCTGTGACGTGACTCTCCACTGGTGGGTCCGTGTTTGTTGTCTTTTCACAGAGGAAGAGTGACAGAGGCTGCGATATTTCTGATTTTCCCTCACTGGCACGGAAGGTTGTTGGGTCCGTGCCCGGGGGGGACGTGACAGGGGTGGGTGGTGCCGTCACTGACCCGGAGGGTGCGTCTCCGTCAGGTTCCCGAGGAGGGCCGTTTCCTAGTGGTGCCGTTCCGCAGGCTGTGGGGCTCGGGGCGACTAAGTGCTGTGGAGATCAGCAGCTGTTCAGTGGTCTCAGAGCAAGGGATTGTGGGTGCAGGGCGGAGGCCTATAAAGAGAAACCAGCACTGCACGTACAGTCCCACACACGAGGAGTGCAGGGCATGTGGGCATGCACGTGTGCCTGTGTGTGTGTTTGTGTGTGTGTGTGTGTGTGCGTGTGTGTGTGTGTTTGCGTGTGCGTGTGTGTGTGTGTGTTTGTGGGTTTGTGTGTGTGACCTCCTTATACTCCAGGGTACTGGGGCAAGGTGTCTAACAATTTACACATACATGCACACATACACACACATGCCTGCACACACACACACACACACACACACACACACACACACACACAGCAGGCACGTCAGCGCTTGGCTATGGTGCAGGGTAATGAAAGTGGTCGCTGTGTGGTAGAAGTTTCCTACCCCTCAAGCCAAGTTTGTGAACCCTGCACCTCCCCCCTCTCCCCCTACTCCCCTTCTCCCGTTCCCTCTCTTCTTCTTTCCCTTCGTCTCACTCCATCCCTCCTTCGGGACAGCAGCAGTGTTACAGCTCTAGACTCATCACGACCAGGAACGGGTGAGGGTTCGAATCCTGGCCTGACATTCCGTGAGAGCAAATTGAATGTTGCTGCCAGTTTGCCCTACATCAGGGCATTTCATTGGCTCAACAAATCTTTCAGTAAAGTTAAAGTGAGATCATGTTGTGCAGGCAGAGGCTGCCCATGGCTAGAGCTTAGAGCCTGCAGTAACGGCAAGATGCAGTTACATATTCACTGTCTGGACAAAAACACCAGGCGCTGTTCAGCTGACAACTGCTAAAAAACATCTCGCCAGTAAGAAAAGAGTGGAAATTTACAGACGCTCATCTCTTCTCTTCTGTATGGGCTCATCATGCCAGACTTTTTTATTCAAAGTAAAGTCTGTTCTTGGTGCTGTAGAATATGGGTCCACTATAATAGCATTGTGTCAGCATTGTGGCTCCATTAACAAGAGCGAAGCCGGTATTATACTGGCATCAGACTTCCTCTCTGAGGTGGTACAATGCTGGTACCTTATACTGGTATCAGGCTGGCATTGCCTATTCACACAGACGGGTATAGCAGCGCTATACCAGCATTGTTCTGGCATAACTCCTCTGTGTGAAAGGGGCCCCTGAGTCAGAGCATTGACCGAGTCAGAGCAGATACTAAGAGTCATAAAGACAGAGTACTCACTGAGTCAAAGCGAAGAGTTGCTGAGTGAGAGCACTTTCTGAGTCAGAACAGGTACTACTTAGAGCACTGAGTTTGAACAGAGACTTATGGAGCCAGAAAGGAGATTCACTGAGACAGAACATTCACTGAGTCTTAGCAGATACATTGAGTCAGGGTAGAGACTAACAAAGTCACAGCGCTTGCTGGGTCACGCCAAAGATATGCTGAGTTAGAGTACCTGCTGTGTCAGAGCATGTGCAAAGAGCAAAGATTTGGTGAGTCAGTGCAGATACAGAGTCAGAACAAAGGTTTTCTGA
>NC_050583.1:7087544-7112544 GCF_013368585.1 Megalops cyprinoides | reverse complement strand
TCCACCCTGCCCTCCTATGAGGCTGTATGAGTTCTGTGTCCGGGGGATGGGACAGTACCTCTTCGGGGGGCGGGGGGGGGACACGCTACCCCATGAAGTTCTGGCTTGTGACTTTTATGAATGTACAGCACAGCAGTCTGCTTTTCGGCATCCAGTCGAGGTTGGACTCGGGTTTCTGGAGCGCCTCCAGCCTGGTGGGCCTCATGATTGCTGCCTGTCTCTGTCAGAGCCTGGGACTCCTTATTCCCCCTGCCGGCCAACGTACATGGGTTTCCTTTGATTACCCCCCCCCCCCCCCCCCCCCCCCCCCCCCCCAAGCCACAGAGCCAGAGACAGGTGGGGGCCTGCTCTGTCAGCTGACCCTCATTCAGCTCTTAGTTCTATGGTCCACGAAGTCACTTTCTCTGGCACAGAAAAACATTCTCATGGATGGGTCGTGAGCGAGTGAGGTTGTGAGAGCGTGTCTATATTCCTGTTGTATATGAATGTGTGTGTTTATGTGTGTATGTGTGTTATGTGCACATCTGTATGTGTGTTTGTGTGTGAGATGTGCTTCTGTGTGCATTTGTGTGTGAGTGTGTGTATATGCAGGTGTGTGCGTACATGTGTTTGTGCGTGTGTGTGTGATTAGTGGGGGATTAAAGGGTCCGGTTCCCTCCCCCCTCCTCCGTGCCCCTAAAGCTGGGTCAGGGCAGGTATTCAGTTACACCACTACAAGGGGTGTGGGGATGAAAGCATAAACACACACACACAGGCTCACACACACACCTGCACATACACATACACACACATACACAAACACACACTCACACACACACACACACACACACACACACACACACACACACACACACACACACACACACACGCACACACACACATACTCTGAAAGAAGCTGATGATTTGGAGACTTCCGCAATCAGGAGGGCGGGCTTGTCGAGAGGGCAGGCGAGTGTGGAGGTGGGGGTTCATGGGGTAACTGTGGAGACACAGACCTTTCTTTCAGCCCCTGCTCCACCCCCCTCCCAAACTGCACCAGCCTGTGTTTACTCCACGGGAGGGGGAGACAAAGATGCCTTTCAAAGCAGGGAGCTGCACAAAGACAACCTGACCCCCTGCACAAAGGCTAACATCCCCCCCACACACTGACTCACAGAGACACACATACACACTTGCACGCACCTGCACACAGTCTCTCTCTCTCTCTCTCTCTCTCACACACACACATATACACAAGCACACTTAGAAGAGGACATACACTCATAAATATCTGCATGTACACACAGGCACACACACACACACACACACACACACACTAATACAGGCACACAAACTCACATGCACCTGCATACACACACACACACACACACACACACGCACACACACATATACACACACACACACACTAATACAAGCACACAAACTCACATATACCTGCATATACACACATGCACGCCCACACACACACAGGCACTGTGGTAATTGACTTTAGCTATTGCCACTTTGTTTTCGAGAAAAGAGACAGAAAGTGCCTCAGAAAGAGAGAAGAGGACTGCAGAAAAGTGGAGAGAGAGAGAAACAGAGAACAGAGGGAGGGAGAGAGAGAAAGAGGCGGAGAGGGAGAAGGCTGTTCAGGGCTTGTCAGGGAGAGTTAGACACCACAGCACAGGAGCTGGAAGCTCAGTGAGCATCTGCCCTGATGTAGTGTAGTTTGTGTGTGTGTGTGTGTGTGTGCCTGTGCACATACAGGGTGCGCTGTGATTGGTAGAGACTGCTACTGTGTTCTGACACACGGATACCCCTGATACATGTATAAACATGTAGAGTTTAACACTAACCACACACACACAAAGAGGGTACATTGAGGGGAGTGTGGAGGCCCTTCAAGAAGGATACTATCTGGGTGTGACTCTGCGCTCTTCTACACAATGTGTCTGTGTGTGTCTAATTTCCAGGAATGAGATCCTGTATGCATCCTATCTGTCCTCCTCCCCCCCCCCCGTATCTCTACAGCTGTGTAACATTCCAACACAATCATGCTCCTGTCACTGACAGGCAGGACCGTACCACTGCTGAGCCGTCAGGGGAATGGGGGGGGGGGGGCTGGAATGAGGGTGTGAGCCTATTAGAGAAAGGAATAGATGATTTACTGCAGCTGTTGCCAGCTTGCACCAATAATTGTTTACACATGGGGGGATGAGGCGTGTGAGAGAGGCCCTTTGTTTTCGGATGAGGGCGTGACGCTCCCAGCTGAGGAGCACAGCTAATGAGCCATAGGGGGCGGGGCCAAGGGGAATTGTCTCCTCGTCAAGGTGACAGACTGGAAAGGAATAGGCGTGTTTGTCAGTCACAGTTTGTGTGTCTTTCACTTGTAGGCAAGGCTGTGACTGTTTCTCTCTCTCCGTTTGTTTTCCAAGAGTCGCTTGCCAGGAGAATGCAAACGTTCTGTGTGAAGTCAATATGTAGACATGCGTTTTGCAAGCAGGTAAAAAAAAAAAGGTCAAAACCGCTGACAGCCAGAAGGAACCGCAGTAATGTGCACAGTTAGGCTCAGTGACGAGCCACGTGATTGGTTGGTCTTGTTGAAGATGCAGTCTGCAGCTGTGTGCTTCCTGCTGCTAGATCCCGCCCCCTTGATGCTGGTGTAGCACGGGAGCTGATCTTTTTACCTCCATGAAAAAAATGAGACAAGGTGTTGGGCGGGTCCGACAGGTGATGCAGCTGACCTGGAGCCTGGGCGGAGGCCACTGGCTGAGAGGTGGACCTGTAAGGAGAGCTGGAAAACCCGGAGCTGGAATGCAAGATTCCAGTCACTTTAAGCTTGTTGAACAGAAATGTGTGAAACACACAGAACACTGAGATTGCAGTCTTGTAGCTCAATACGTGAGCAAAAGTCCAAGGCTGAAAGGGTGTGTGTGTGTATGTGTGTGTGTGTGTGTGTGTGTGTGTGTGTGTGTGTGTGTGTGTGTGTGTATGTGTGTGTTTGTGTGCGTGTGTGTGTGTATGTGTGTGTTTGTGTGTGTGTGTGTGTGTGTATGTATGTGTGTGTGTATGTGTGTGTTTGTGTGCGTGTGTGTGTGTGTGTGTGTATGTGTGTGTTTGTGTGTGTGTGTGTGTGTGTATGTATGTGTGTGTTTGCGTGTGTGTGTGTGGGGGGGCATTAAACTCTATAAAACTATACTATAAAACAAACTCTAAAGCATTAAACTCTATTACTATATTGTGGTTGCAGGTTTGAGTCTCAGGTGGGACACAGATGTAGCTTTAAGCAAGATGCTTTATCTCATCTGGATTCCTGTGGTTGTGGTGTTTTTGCTCCACCTGTATCTACTATGAGTTTAAGTCTTGTAAATTTGTCTAAATGTGCACTAACACTATGCACTCTCTGAGGTAGTGGAAGAGCTTTTACGTGTCAGAAACAAGTAGAATCTTGTGAAGGATGGGTAATTAATGGGTATGTTTGGACTGCAAAGCTGACATCAGAACAGAAACAGTTTTATGGAGAGCATTTGCGTGCATTTGAGATAGGAAACAGTACATGTCTATGTGTGTGTTATTATATGGTCCCTGGCTTTTCACCTTATGATCATTAACTGAACCATGGCCAGCAGTGTGGCATGGCAGAAGGGTACAGGCCTTGTCATGGAAAGGTTGCTGGTTCGATTCCACACTGGGGTACTGCTGCTGTACCCTTAGGCAAGGTACTCAACCCACATTTGCCCCAGTAAAATATCCAGCAGTATAAATGTACAAAATTGTAAACTATGTAAGTCACTCTGGATAAGAGGGTCTGCTAATGTACTGTCATGTAATATAATGTACTGCAACGTACTGTAATGTGTCCGGCCATGTAACTGACACGGTCTCCCTGATTGGCCCCTGTGTGCAGGTGGGCGGAGTCTGGGTCGTGCAGGAGGCGGGGCCTGGTGCGGCAGCCATGCTGTCCCTGGACGAGCCGCTGGACCTGAAGCTCCCGCAGGGACGGGGCGGCCGGCAAGACCGGGCGCTGGGGACACCCCCCTCGATCTGCGCCCCGCTGAACGCTGCACGCGCCCGCCAGCTCCGGATGGCTGAGGACGGGACGGTGGTCATCGTCCCCTCCTCCCAGGCCTCAAACCACACAGGTCGGTGCAGCTCCTGAGAAACACACAGAGTAAGATGTGTCACTCTCTGAACACCTAACGGGCTCAGCACGGATTATAACAACAGAAGTGATCCCAGTAACGATCACTGTGTAGCCACCGTAGCGATCAGAGTGACAATCACGATGACTGATAAACACAGTAACAATCGCTGTGTAGCAACAGTAGCGATCAGAGTGACAATCACGATGACTGATAAACACAGTAACAATCACTGTGTAGCAACAGTAGTGATAACTGACAATCACAAATCACAATGATGGTGATAAAATCAGGAACAATCACTTTGTAGCCACCATAGCGATCAGAGTGACAACCACAATAACAGTGCTAAACCCGGTAACAACCACCTCATATATCATCAAAACAACAGAAATCTCAGATTGTGTGACTGTGTTTTAGAAACACCATTCATTAATATAGTCACTATAATTACATTATTTTTTTTACAGAAACCAGGCAGTAATATGCGATTGCTTTAATAGTTCTGGTGTTCTGGACATATTAATATTAATTTACTTAGTATTAATTATTGGGCAGCAGTGTAGCAGGGCTCGTAACCGAAAGATTACGAGTGATTGCCCGGTGCTGCTGTACCCTTGGGCAAGGTACTTAGCCCAGAATTGCCTCAGTAAATATCCAGCTGTGTAAATGGATAACATTGAAAAATTGTAACCTATGTAAGTCGCTCTGGATAAGAGCGTCTGCTAAATGCCAATAATGTAATGTAATGTAATGTATAAACATCACTTCCTCTTGAACAGTGCTGATGGTGGTCTTTGAGAAACCTGCAGAAACATGGCCTTAGCCCCCTTAAAGGGATCAGGGAGGCTTCTGCCTGTCTCCAGGAGACTGTTATGGATTTAACTCTGGGGTGGAGCTCTCCAGGCCTGGAGTGGAGCTGAGCCCTGATCTATATCACAGATCGACACAGACTGCATTTAAAGGAGAAGGGGGTGATGTTTCAGAAATGACAGAACTCCAGGTGGGCTGTAAGAGGGGGGTTTGCTGCAGCAGGTCTGTGGTAGAGCTGGTAAGGGGAAGTCAGGTGCTGCAGTGAGAGTTGGTGCTCAGCACCGGTGTGTGTGCCCCCCCCCCCCCCCCCCCCCCCCCCAGGTGTACCTGCACACTCCCCGGAGAAGGTGGAGCCCCCGACCCCCCCGCCTGTCGACCTCAGCCTGTCCCCGGCCTCCCGCCACGCCCCATCCCCCTCGGAGATGTCTGACGGCAGCGGGGCCTCCTCCCTCCTGTCCAGGGTGAGTGAAGGGGGCGTAATGTTCACCCCCAAACCCCGAAACCTGAGGGGAACCCCACAGAAAAACAGACCATCGTCTTCTTTTCACTGCAACATTGTACTGAGCTGGGCTGCTTATGTCTTTTCCTTTACAAAAATGTCAACAAGTGTCTGAACACGTTTAAACCCAGGGTAACCGTGGAGACCCTAGGTGACCTTTGACCATGTTCTGAGGCATCGTCATACCTATAGCTGAGAAGGTAAAGACAGAACATGCCCATGAAGGCAGGACCAGAAGGGTATTAGTTCCAAACCCAAACATGACCCAGCTACTTACTGGATTGGTCCTCTACTGGGGAGTTCACACCAAAGGGCTCAGTGGTTCTGCTGCTCCCAGAAGTGATAAACCTGTACTTTGCTTTCTGCAAAGGGATCTGGGGGTGGGTCATGCCACAGAGGTGCCCACAAAGGTACGGTCAGGAGGGCGTTAGCTCCAAACCCAAATGTGGACCGTCTGCTTACTGGATCGGTCTTCTACTGGACAGTTCATACTGGGGACTAGAGATAAACCTGCACCTGGCTTCCTGTAAAGGGATCTGTTTGTGGGTCAGAGCTCCAGTATGGGGGGGTTGGGGAAGTGGGGGGGGGGTGTTTTTCTGGTTGCCAGGGCAAAGCTTTTTACAGAAAAGCTCCACATTCCATCGCCCCCCTCTGAACAGGGACTCGTGTCCGCCGCCAGCCCCCACCCCCCCCGCCTCCCTCCCGACACAGCCTGCAGCACATCAAGCACCCCCTGTGTTCAGGGAACAAGCCTTGCCTCTGTAGGGGAGCGACCGGAGCTGTTATCCCTGAGAGGGACGGCAATCCTGTGCAGACCTCACGTCTCCTAATTCAATTCACCCCAATTCAATTTAGACGGGCGTGTGAGCGCATGTGTGTGTGCGTGTTTGTGTGTGTGCGTGTTTGTGTGTGTGCGTGTTTGTGTGTGTTTGTGTGTGTGTGTGTGCATGTATGTGTGTGTGTGTGTGAGAGTGTGTGTGTGTGTGTGTGTGTGTGTGTGAGAGAGAGTGTGTGTGTTTCAGTATCCAGCGCCGCCCTCCTCCGTGTCCCAGTCAGTCCCCCTCCCCCCGTGGCTGCCGGGTGTCCTGAGCTGAACCCTCCGTGTCAAGAGGAGAGGGAGGCCCTGGGGCGTTCCGGGCGGGACGCAGATTAAAGTCTTAAATGACAGAGCGGCTGAGGGGGCCGAGTCACCGAAACCAGCATCACAATCCTGCACTGTCACCCTAGCCCCCCCCCCCCCCCCCCCCCAGCCGCCAGCCGTAACGCGCCACACATCTCCAGAGAGGTTGTTAACAGAACCCGTCACCCCCCCCCCCCCCCCCCCACTCAGGCTCCGCCCCGCCCTCCCCTCCTGACCGGGTTGGTCTGTGTGAAGCTGGCCTTTGTTGCTGCGGCGTTCCTGTGTGATTGGATCTGCAGTGCACCGCATTAGGTGGGGCGGGCGACGTGCCCCCCGGGGGGAACAGCGCGGTCTTATCTCTTTAATTGAGACGTGCCTGGGCTGGCTGGCTGATTAAGGAGCTGGATTCCTGCCCCTCTCGGGAAGCCCTTACGACAGGCACACGGCAGGACCCTGTGACATGTCCCGTTAACACATGTGTTGGGGTGGGGCGGAGGGGCAAATTTAGGTTAATGTCGGAGTTATCGGGTTTCGCTCAACACCGTATTCCGAATTAGCACGATACCTGCTTAATATTAAGACTGTCAAGCTGACTCAAACTCATATTGGTACCTGTTTGGGCAGCGGTGGAGCACAGCGGTAAAGAGCAGGGCATGTAACTGAAAGGTTGCTGGTTTGATTCCCTGCTCGGTTGTTGCACTGCTGTTGTACCCTTGGGCAAACTACTTAACCCACAATTGCCTCAGTAAACATCCAGCTGTATAAATGGATAACTGTAGCTGTATAATGGATGTAAAAATTGTAACCTGTACAACTCGGTCTGGATAAGGGTGTTTGCCAAATAATTGTAATGTTATGTAATTCCCGCTGGTGGAACGAGCTACCTTACACCATCAGAGCAGGGGCGTCCCTCTCTATCTCCAAGAACCTCTTGAAGACCCAGCTCTTCCGAGAGCACCTCCTCTCCTAACAACTTCTAACAACTCTAACACGATTCCATCTCCGCGCACTTTCTGCCTCGCACTTCTTTCTCCTGTCACTACTTGTTTGTCTCCTCTGCCTGTCTATCCTTGTGTTTTCACTTCGTTTACCTCTGTTTTTCTACTTTCCTTGACTTATTTAGCTGAGTTTTAGTTGTTTAGGTTACACTTAAAGCTTACCCTAAGGTCTCCTACACTACCGTAGCTTGCTTGCTGTTCCTCATTTGTAAGTCGCTTTTGGATAAAAGCGTCTGCCAAATGACCTGAATGTAAATGTAAATGTAATTGAGCTAAGTGGATTTGCTTGTCAGAACTTTAAAGGGATCCTACATATCAATCACCGATTGCTTAAAAAAAGGCATTAAAGGGGACAATGTATAACTATGAATTTAAACAGGGGTTGAGGAGCTCAAACTCAGTATTATAAATGCAAAAAACATGGTGCTACCAAGTCGAGCAGAAGAGCGCCAAAATGTGAAAAATGCAGATTACTTATGGCCAATAACCACTGAGAATTTCCTAAAGTATGAACGGTATTACAGTTTCAGGGATTTAACCTTAGCAAACTTCCAGCCACTCTATCAGAACGCAGTATGTGCTTGCTGCACTAGCCATTAGCCCGGCAACTCGCGCAACGAAATGGCTACCTCTGTTCAAACACAATAATTAGTTTAAATTGAAAGTGAAAGGAAGTAAATTGAAGTTGGAAATGAAAACTGTTCTGTAAGCAAGAGGCTGCAGATCTCTCACTCTCACTCTCTCTCACTCAACATTTAACACAGTATCTGGTAGAAAGGAGGAGCCGAGCTATTAAATATTAAAGATATTAAATATTATCTCGCAGTAGCCTTGGAATATTTTAATGTTTAATAACTGCTGAAGGCTAGCGATTACTGTTAGCTGTTTAACCTAAATGGCATTGCTAACAGCAGAGTGGGTCCCACTCAGGGTGTATTCATGTTATCTCTTTCTCTCTCCTTTCTGTTTTACCATCCTTCCTCCTGTTCCTCCTCTTCTTATCTCCCTTGTATGATTCCACTCATCTTTTCACTTATTTCGCTCTCCCACTCACCCTTTCTCCCTCTCTGTGTCACTCTCTCTCCCTCCCTATCGCTCTCTTTCTCTCCTTCCCCATCTCTCTCTCTCTCTCTCTCCCTCCCTCCTCATCTCTCTCTCTCTCTCTCTCTCCCTCTCTCTCCCTCTCTCTCTCTCTCTCTCTCCCTCCCTCTCTCTCTCTCTCTCTCTCCCTCTCTCCCTCTCTCCCTCTCTCTCTTTGCCCCCCCTGTCTCTCTCTCCAGGATTCTGCCCATGTCCGTTACCTGGATGGTGGGGCCTCCTCCCAGGCCTTCCAGTTCTTCCTTCCTATTGGGGCAGGGGGCGGGTTTCACCTGCCGTCCTCCATGTTCATTGGCCAGCCCAAAGAGAAGCGGGCCTCCCCTGAGCTCTCAGTGGACGACCAGCTGGCCTGTCGCTGGATGAAGGTGAGAAACAGGAAGTGGGAAGGTGGTGGACACCACAGACTGAAATTGATTGGTCCTTGTAGCCGGGCATTTTTGAACTGTGGTCACTAATCTCTCTCTCCCTCTTCATCCCTCTCCTCTCCTCCCAGTGCCACCTGCTCTTCGACTCCCTGCAGGACCTGGTGGATCACGTCAACGATTTCCACGTCAAGCCCGAAAAGGATTCTGGGTACTGCTGCCACTGGGAGGGGTGTGCCCGCAATGGGCGGGGTTTCAATGCCAGGTAGGCGGGCTCTGACCTCCTAGAAGTTTCAGTTGCTGAGTTGCGGGCATAGAAAGATCTTTTGGTCCAAGGCTCTCCAAGCTCTTCAGAGCTCTTTTCGCCCACTGTGTAACATTCACCTGAGTGATAAACAGCAGCTGTTTGACTCATGAGCTCAGCACACATGACTTCCAGGATATCTATTTAGGCGATTTAGTTGCGTAATTGGATTGAGAGATGGATGATGGATGGCCAAGGGACATATACTCATTACAACAGGTGCCGTGAGAGCTGTGATGACCACAGTGAGTCAGAATCCTGTTTACATGTCTTATCTGAGTTAAGACACCTCCTGCAGCACAGTGTCCCCATCACTAAAAGAGTAAATGGTTGTCAGATCTAGCTGTGTTTGTGTGTGTGTGTTTTAAATTCAGGTGTGTGTGTGTGTGTGTGTGCATGTGTGTGTGTGTATATCTGTCAGATTCAGGTGTATGTGTGTGTGTATGTCTGTCAGACTCAGGTGTGTGTGTGTGTGTGTGTGTGTGTGTGTGTATATGTGTATGTCTGTCAGACTCAGAGGTGTGTGTGTTTTTTCCTTTGTTCTGTAGGTACAAGATGCTGATCCACATCCGCACGCACACCAATGAGAAACCCCACCGCTGCCCCACCTGCAACAAGAGCTTCTCCCGCCTGGAGAACCTCAAGATCCACAACCGCTCACACACAGGTCAGTGCGACTGCAACCGCCCACACATAGGTCAGTGTGACCGCAACCGCTCACAGACAGGTTACAGTAACCACAACCGCAAACCCCTCACACACAGGTCAGTGTGACCGCAACCGCTAACAGGCAGGTTATAATAACCACACCTGAAACCGCTCACACACAGGTTAGTCTGACTGCAACTGCTGGCATACAAGTCCACACAAACTTTCAAAGAGGGACCGTCAGTAACACATACGTTGATAGTCTACCTCTCCCCGCTGTTCTCCTGCATTGACTCCCCCACCCCTCCTTCCCTGCCCCCCACCCCCCCCCCCCCCCCCCCCCGCCCTCAGGAGAGAAGCCATACATCTGCCCGTACGAGGGCTGCAACAAGCGGTACTCCAACTCCAGCGACCGCTTCAAGCACACGCGCACGCACTACGTGGACAAGCCTTACTACTGCAAGATGGTGGGCTGCCTGAAGCGCTACACCGACCCCAGCTCCCTGCGCAAGCACATCAAGGCGCACGGCCACTTCGTGGCGCAGGACCCTGCCCCGCACGAGGCCGCAGGGGTGCTGCTGAAGGCGGGGGTGGGCGGGGGCGGGGCTGGGGGGAGCAAAGGGGCAGAGCTAGGCTACGTCAGCGGCGCCCACATCGTCATCCCGGGGGCGGCGGCGGCGGCGGCGCTGCTCGGGGGTCACGCCTTGCAGGGCCTGGGTGGCGGCCTGCCCCTTGCCCACCTGGGCCCCCGGCCGCTGGACCTGAGCGCTTTGGCCGCCGCCCATCCCGTCTCGGGGCTGGGCGGGGCCCCTTTCTTCTCGCTCGGTGGCGGGGGTGCCCTGGGGCTGGCCAAGTCACCGCTCCTGTCGCCTGCCTTCGCCTCGTCCGCCCTTGGCCTGCCCGCGGCGGCGGCCCTGAGTGCGGGGAGGCGGGGTCACGGCCGCGCTGGGCGGGGCCGGGCCGGGGGGGCGGGGGATGAGGACAGGGAGGGGCTGGAGGGGCTGCGGGGGGCCGTGCTCAACCTGTCCGGCGGGGGCGGCCACGACCCCCTGTCCTGGGTGGTCATTCCCCCGGGGCCGGCGGTGCTGAAGCCGGCTGTGGTCAACTAAGAAACACATTCCAGAGGCCGGGAGGCAGGGTCGGGTCAGGGCGGGGTCAGGGGTGGGCGGGGCGGGGCAGGGAGCATGGGAGGAGGGGTCAGAGGTGAGAGCCAGACTTGTTTGAACATTCCCAGAGGAGAGGAGCAGAGAGAAGAAGTGAAAACACCTCGTGTCTCTCTTTCCCTCTCTCCCTCTGCCTCTCAGGTCCCGCCTTTGGCCACAGAGGGAGTGTGGGGCGGGTAGCACTTTGCTTTAAAGCTCTGTGATGTTGTGTTATTCCTGTGTGCTCACTGTCACATTGCTCCTATGCAACGAGCGACATGCTGCATGGGAACTGCAGGTAATCGTAGCTTAACATCGCAATGCTACACCTTATCCCTGAGCTGTAAAGTAAAGGGCAACTGAGAGGTGGAATGTCATTGGAAATAATTTGAAGCAGAGCATTATGGGAAGTCTCAGAACTAGCCTTTAGTTTCTGAGTACCTGCATTGGGGAAGGGGTGTGAGGACTGCCATTAGACCATAAATGCTAGTTTTATTTCTTTGGCCTGAGGGGAAAAAACAAGTCCTGCACTACTCATCTCGGACCAGTCTCTCGCTCTTTCTCTCTCGCTCTATCTCTCTTTAGTATATGGAGAAATGTGTACATTTATAAAGGTTATCTACAGCTGAGCACCCTGTCCAAACCCCAGTCCATTTGGAGCTTCTGTTTGAGCTGTGCTGACTGCCTACCTGTTCTGTGATCTGGTGCAGAAATGCAGATGCAGGGGACTCACTCTGATTGGTTGCTTCGTTAGCGGTAGAGACTACAACAAGGCCTTCTGCACTGTTAGGCACTGTGAACACCGTTGGGCGACTGTGGGATGACGCCGTGATCTTCGAACGATTCTCTCGGCGAAAGGCGGGGGGGGGGGATCAGCCGTCCGCTGCGGTTTGAAGACGTGAGCGAAGACAATGTCAAGCCTGGCTTTCCGTGAGTTTGGGGGACTGCGCTTCCTTTCACGGCCAGCAGGGCGGCGCTGTGGCACAATTCCAAGCCTCTGGCTACGCACCGTGGACCAGCGGACGGACAGAGGGAAGAACTGATGCTCGTCCCCGAGTCTGACAGCTTCGCCGGGTGAAGAGCTTGATTATCATCACCAAGATATGTTTTTTTTCCTTTTGCTGCTTTGTTGTCACGGTGCCTAAACCATGGCGCTGTTTCACAACCGACAATCCACGCCTGCGGCGGGAAGTAGTTCATTGGAGGAATGCTGCTTGAAATATCACATGGCCCCCCCCAGCTCTGTGAGCAGGCTGGCGGCTTGCAGACTTTAGCCAGAGCTAACCGAGTGACCTCACAGGAGAGACCATCCCTCAGAACGCCACCCAAACCCGGGTTTTAGCAGGGAGGCCCGCTGGTACACACAGAGGGGTTTGAGGCAGGGCACAGGGTAACCAGGGATTTTGGGAGACCAGCTATGACCAACTGAGGGGACACCTGTGAGAAATTCACGAGCCAATAGAAAGAGCTCTCTCTGGTCAGTCAGGAAAAGGGATGAGCTAGGTACAGCCAACTGGCAAAGAAGAAAAACGCTATCTGCATTTTCGTCCAGATAGAATAAACCGAAGGCAGCAGAGTTCCCTCAGGAACAGAAAAATATGTGGACAAAACGACTATTGTGTTGCACGCAAAATAATCCAGGGAAAAGTATGCGGTTGTGTGCCTCTGCTTAGCCTCGGTCATGCAAGAACAGACCCCTTTGCCTTTGGCTTCTTTGGTTGCCGTGATTTCCTTGCAGGTGTCTTCTTAGAGTTTTCCCTTCAGTTGACCAACCAGCTGTTACACTCATTCCTTCTTCGTAAGCCCCAGGCGCCCCCTGGTGGATTATTTCACGCACTGCACCCAGCTGACCAGCGCTGTGTTTTGGTCCTGTGTAGCCTCACTTAGCTGGAGTGGATCAACACAGCAGAGCTTCTCGTGTGCAAAACGTCGTCAGTCACTACATTTATGTTTGACGAAAGACAGCTGGCGAAGGCAAATAAGTAAGCTGATTAAAAAAAAAAGCTGGCCAGCTGATTGAAAGAGAAAACAAAAGCATACATGTAGATAAGAAATTTTACTGAGAAGCACTCTTGACCAGAGTGAAAATGTGTCTGAGTTTTGACCTTTTTGCCTCAGACGAGTACCGTGCCAATGATTATAATATCTGCCCTACAGCTGTAAATGGTGCTGTGTGTACTGTGTCCAGTAGAAGGCGCAGTTGGCCCATTGCGTCACAAAGGCAAATCACTATACGGGACTCCGGGTAATTTTGAATCTTTTGTACTTCTTAACGCCAGGGCTGTGTTCAGTGGGTAAAACAGAGCAGAGACTTTCCTAAATTATGAGGTTTGACACACACACTTCAACTCACGTGGGACACCCACTACCTACCAGCTCCATTGTACAATGTGTTTTGCTGTTTGAAAGTTTGAGATGCTTAACTGTGCAATTTTAAACAAAACAAAAAGTCACTGATTTAAAGCCCTGGTTCAGCAGAAACTGTTATATGAACAATGTTACAGCAACAGTTTACACTCCATCAAGACACATTTGTTGTTTTTTTTTTTCTTTGGTAAGAGTGAGCTGATTCCTCTCTAGAGCCAGTAGCTTCAGTCAGGAGAGAATGTGCAGTTTTATATGAGGCGGAAATGAGGTTTCATCTACATGGTTCATGGCGTTTTCTCCTGGTTGGAGCTGGAGTGTTTCTTTCAAGCATTTAGCTTTTTTGGTTCTCACAGCCTGGTTCTTTTTGCCATGCTTCCATTAGCCTTGGGCTTGCCCAACGCTACCTGAGTTAAAATAAGATCAATCTGGCCAGTTGAAGATAATGCAGTGTTTTCTGCTAGCTGTCTCATGATGTTTCGATTGTCAATTTCTTAAAAAAAAAAAATCTGACGTGCACTTTTTCTCTCACTAAAGACAAAGCAAGAGACCGCCCGACAGCCAGGTTTAGCTTTTGCTCCGCGGCTAACCCTCCCTTCAGTATTTACACTTTATTTCAGGCGGGTGTCAGCCACCTGCTTCTTTAGGCCCAAGGGTCCTTGCTTGCCTGTGGCGCAGAGATATGATGTCGTGGAATGTTGACACAGATGGATGATGCCGTGGAATGTTGATGCGCCACACTATGGGCGTGTTTGAGGAGAGGAAGGACAGGGTGGAAGAGGTGGGGGCGGGGAGGGGGAGGAGAATTTTCACACAAGGAACATTCCCTTAAGAGACAAAAAAACCTACCCCCTCCCCACTGTCTTCGCTTCTGTAATTGCCATTATGCTATCTTGATTTTTAGATAAATGATTACGGTTATTGGTGTTTTGCATTGTTTTTTTTTTTTTTCTTTGGACGAGACATTTCCCAATGTTGAAGTTGCTTCCTTTCCCTTGTGTCCGCTGTTGCTGCTCTGAATTCGGCTTTTGCCCAGAGAAAGGTGTTGGGATGGTGCTCCTATGGGGTATGAGAGGCTTCAACAGGTGGCCTGACCTCCCCCTCTGTCCTTTTGCATGGAATCATGGGAGCTCAGAGTTTGGTGTGTCCCAGCCCAAAGGCCAGCTTCCTAGACAAACCTCAATCTCAAACCTAAATTCTGAGACAACTTCTTTGCAAGATAATCTTAATCCAAAATTGTGAGGAAAATACGTTTTTTTATTTTAAAAATTATTTCAGCAAGGGGAGATCTTGGTTTTGTGTGCTCTCACACCAAAAACAATACGTAGATTCACCGACCTTTATGACAGGCGGATCGGCTAATGTTGTGAGTGCATTAAGTGGGATCCAGATGGTCTAAAGACCAGTGAATCCACACGGGGAGCTCCATCTCATCCAGCAGTTTTGGCTCTAAGTCTCCCTGGCTGTGTGGGATCTGTCATGGAAGCATACTGACTCCTGTTGACACCCTGACCTGACACTTGCAGGTACGATCGCACAGAGACGCGTAGGGAGCCTTCGGGTTGCACTGTGTCGCTGTGCCATTGTGTCAAACCTGTTTTCACCTGTAAAGTGGAGACACTGGCAGGCATCTGCACACACACACACACACACACACACACACACACACACACACACACACACACACACACACACACACACACACACCACACCACGCGTGGCCAAGTGTAGATCAGAGATCTATGGGATGAGTAACAGTGGGCTGATGGTGTGAGCTGTGAGTAGAGAGGCAAAAAGGAAGGGCAAAAAGGAAGGCCCCCCCCCAATCATGGCAGCGCTTCCTAACCCTGCTTACCCCCCCATAGACCTCACGCCTGTGCTGGATTGTAAGATTACAGACCATAGCGATGAAGTTTGTCCTTGCAAAGCTTTTCAACAGGAGGAGGAGGGAGATAGGGAAATAAAAAACCTCCAGCACTTTAAACAAACAAGCCTAATTCCTTCTGTCTAAATGTGTTCTGGCTCAAGGAGAAGAGAGGGGATTTTTGGAGCCACTCCAGTGCATGTGTGCGTGCCTGTGCCTGTGCCTGTGCCTGTGTGTGTGTGTGTGTGTGTGTGTGTGTGCGTGCGTGCGTGTGTGTGTGTGTGTGTGTGTGTGCGGTTTGTTACTCTGGAGAGAGTAGTTACTGTAGTTTTAAGAGAGGTTAGGCTGTTCTTGGTAGCGTGAGCCCTGATGCTCACACACACACACTCACACGCGCATACATTCACACACACACACACACACACACTCACACGCGCATACATTCACACATTCACACACACACACACACACACACACTCACACGCGCATACATTCACACATTCACACACACACACACACACACTCACACGCGCATACATTCACACACACACACACACACACACACACAGGCACAGGCACAGGCACGCACACATGCTGTAGTGACACGTGTACACAGTGTTCCATGTGGTCTCAGCAACCAGTGTCTCCACTCTCCAGGCTGAGGATGAAGGGGGGGGCTGACATTTGTGATGTCGGATGATGTTGCTGTATGCAGGCCGCGGGAATGCCTCCGAGATGCTGTTCCCCCTAGCAACAGCGTAATCTTCAGACACACAGCTCTCCGCCCCTTCAGTCCTCCGTCTCCCTCCCTCTCTCTCTCCCTCCCTCCCTCTCTCTGGAGCAGAAAGCCGACAACGACGCGGGTCCTGACAGGACCCACATACTTTCAATATATAAATATAAATAATATACAGATATATTTTAAAATCAGCTGTTTGACACATTAACCCTTTGGTCACTCCCTGAAAATATTGATGAGCACTTTCAGTGATTTAAAAAAAAAAAACGCTCTCTGTGCTGCTAACCTCAGATGTAAATGAAATCTTCTTTCCAGTACAGTAGGTAAATACTGTCAGAGGACCAAAACCCGAACGCTGACCTTTCTCCTGGTGTCAGCCCATGAATGTACAGAGGCTGGAGGGGCTAAAGGCTAAATGCTGACCCTGTCTCCTGCTTGTGTGTTTCCAGCGGTACCCCCTGCTTAAAAAGGGGTACGCTTCATTCCCCCAAATTCATCAAGTTCTTCTTCAAAATTTTAATTCAGCTAAAGAAAAACACAGACGTGAATCTGAGAACAAAATACAATCACAGGAGGTGGGAGGGGTCAAACAAACGATAGGGCAGCGAACAGTTTTGTAAATTAGACAGCAGTGACGTTAAGAAGGGACGTTACCGCTAGTGACGTGCCACAGTGACACACAAAGGGTTAATGCTAGACTAAGGCCGGGGAAGGCCTGTATCATTTTTTTTTTCTTTGCACATTGAGATATTTTAATATCAGTATTTTTAATGGTTCCAAGTGCCTTCTATTATAGGTGAAATGTAGAAGATATACAGTCTATGAAATATGAATATATATATAAATATGAATATATATATGTATATTTTTTCCCTGCTCCATGTTCCGAAGCCGAACATGCAGAATTTTAGAGTTGTAAAAGTCTCCTATTGGTACAACACAGCCGAGTGCTACTGTGTTAGAGGATGTTTATTATAATGACGACGATGATGCCGTTGGAAAGAAGAGAAACACGAAGTGAATAAAAGTCTGATTTGGTAAGAGTGTTGGCTTGTCTTGTGCTGTGTGCTGTGCGAGTTCCCCTGCATTTTGGACGTACAGGTGCGGCTGGGGTCTAACCCCAGCAAACTCATCCCTGTGCTGGTGGTAGGCACAGAGCCCCGACGGCTAACCCGGAGGGTTATTCTCCTAAAACGCCACCCGCGCTCCCGTGCACTGCCAGCACACCCATTCAGGCATACTGCATAACTACAGGCCATATTTGTGTTAACCAGAATGCTCCATATAGACATAAAACTACTCTTCAGCCCTTCAAACTCTGTTCAAACATATCCATTCACTACCAGCCCGATACCCCCAAGTGGTGTAACATGCCACATGGTGTGATGTGTAATGGGATGTAGAACGGTGATGTGTGTGGGGGGGTGGGGGGGGGGGGGTGTAGTCTGGGGGGCTATGACCTCCAGTCTCAGGTGATGTAACACATCTTTTATTTTGGGGAAAACTGGGGGTGATTTTTTTATATTGCAGAACAGGAATTTTCATACTCCAGTAAAAAGGAGGAGAAGAAAGCCATAACATTTTGATGGGCTTCAGTGTGGCATAGTGGTGAGGAGCAGGGCTGATAACCGAAAGGTTGCTGGTTCGATTCCCTGCTGGAGCACTGCTGCTGTACCCTTGGGCAAGGTACTTAACCCACAATTGCCTCAGTAACCATCCAGCTGTATAAATGGATAACATGTAAAACTGTAACCAATGTAAATTGCTCTGGATAAGCGCTGCTAAATGACAAAAATGTAATGTAATTATGGTAATATGCACGATACCAGGAAATCACTCCTCTACATATGACTGCTTAGACTCCCTGTACCCACATACAGATGCCTTATCTACACCGCACTTTACATGCACACACGCACACATACACACGCACATACACACATACACACACACACACATGCACACACGCACACATACACACGCACATACACACATACACACACACACGCATACATACACACACACACACACACACACACACACACACACACATACACACACACACACATACACACATACACACACACACACACGCACACACGCATACATACACACACACACGCGCACACACACACACACACACCACACCACACTCCAAAGACACTGCAAATGCATGTACACATTGCTCACTGCAAACCCACACAGTTCGCATACCAGCTCTGCACTGCAGGTGCACGGGGTCAGAAACTTGCACATGGAAAGAGTTTCCTCCAGTCAGGGCCTACATTTCACATAATACATACTGGCTGGCAGACTGAATCAAATACTTACACAGACTACAAGTGGGCAGTAAATCACTCACTTTGTTTCTTAATCTAATGTAATGACAGAGCTTATTCCGAGCTGTTCAATGACCAAACTGACATTGAATCAGGCGGACATTCACCGGTTGAACCACTAGATGGCGACCATCACCAATAAAAAGAGCACTTATCCCGGCGAGTTTGAACTCCAAGCAGATAAATCATTTCTGTGAAACTGAAAGGAAAAAAAAGTCCAAATACAGGGGTGGGAAAGTAATTCAGCTATCTACGCCGCACTGAGGCCAATAATTAGATTAAACTGGAACGTATATCACACGTTTTAAGAGACAACCGCACTCATTCATTTGAACAGTGTTGACATTCATTCGCCCAATGTGGTCCTGTGCTCTCTGGAATAACTCGGCGATTGAGAAATGCCCTCGTGAACATCACGACTTTGAGGAATGGAGCCGCGGCCGCCTGGGGGTTGGGGGGTGTGAGGGGGTCCTAATAGCTTTTTGGGGACGTATGGAAGGCTACCACAGGTGGTTTCAGTGGGGTGGGGGTTGCATTGAAAATGCCAGCGTTACGTGCTTCTAGGGTCTCGGCGTTGCAGCACATCGCAGACGATCAATGAGGTTGCCGTCACGGTCAGTCATGTTCACGGTCACGGTCAACGCAGATGGGATGTTCAAAAACGGGGAAATGACCTCTGTAGGGCTTACTTTGAGGTCCTCATTTTAAGTAAGAGGGGTTTACATCTATTGACAGCCATCTGCTAAAATGTGTGGTCGGAGGCTTGTTTGTGTTCATGAAATATAAATGTATCAACAGTGTTTAAACCTAAATTTGGTAACATCTGCCTCTATAAGATATACACACCATCTCAAGCTTAAGATATCAAGCACAAGTTATCTCACTGTCTTAAGCTCAATTGCATGAATAACAGTTTTGGACCGAACAAGAGTTCACTCTTTTTAATGTGAATGAATTTTCTAATCTCACAATATTGTTTGTTATTATTACATTACATTGATTTTGCAGATGCTCTTTTCCAGAACAGTTTCCAGCACAGTAGAACATAAGCGCATCCACCCAAGTCCACTGAGCAACGGTATCAGAAAAGGCTAACAGTGAGTCTGAGCCATTCAAGCCACAACATCATTCAAATGCTACCATAAGTTCAGTTGTGCTATGAGACTAGACAGCCTGGAAAACTAAGGGAAGTCAAGTACATACACTGCCTTATAATATAGTGAGCATTATTGTTGTTAATAATATTATTTTTACCTATTATTTAAACCGCCAAAACTCAGTGGATCTGTGGTGGGAACAGAATTTATTTGATCCCCAAGTATCTCTGTTGCCATCACATTAGCAGGAGATCTTAGGATAGATTATAACCATTGTTATTATTATTAATTTGCTGATGAGATACCTTTAAGCAGAACAGTTTGTATACCTTCCATTCATACAGATGGATATTTTCAAATTTCGCTCCCCAGTGGTGGAACGAACTCCCTGTCTCGCTACGGACAGCTCCTTCGCCCCATTCCTTCAGACGGGGCCTGAAGACGCACCTCTTCAGACTCTACCTGGACTGACCCAGCACACAATTGCTGCCCCCCCTCCAATCAGTGCTGTCGTAAATTGCTGTGCTTTTTAAATTGTTACTTGTTGACGCCTTTACCCTGACACTCATTGCGCCGTTTAAAGTTGTTGAAGTTTGCTGTTTGAAGGTGTATTGTATTAGTTGTCCTATAAGCTGTAATTGTACAAAACTGATAGTACTGTGTCCTCAAACAGACCTTGCTCTCAGCTGAGAACTGTCTCATTGTGGAACTGTACACATCCTGTCCCCGTACTGTCGCTATACTTACTGTATGCACTTTTGTAAGTCGCTTTGGATAAAAGCGTCTGCTAAATAAATAAATGTAAAATCAATCTAGATTACATTACCGGCATTTAGCAGGCACCTTTATACAGAGCGACTTATATAGGTTACATTTTTTTCACGTTATCCACTTATACGGTTGCATATTTACTGAGACAATTCTGGGTTAAGTAACCCTTGACCAAGGGTACAACAGCAGTACCCCAGTGGGGAATCAAACTAGCAACCTTTTGATTACAAGCCCTGCTCCTTACCGCTATGCTATACTACTGCCCAATAATAGTCTAGATTAAATAACTTGTTCAGGGGCACAACTACAATTCCCCTTCTTGGGTACCCCACACTGCAGCCCCTGTGGATGAGAGACACATAGGCACATAGACACCAGGAGGTAGATATGACCTTAGATGCTTCCTGTGTGCTGCCGTGTGATTCTGCCAGTGGGTGGCTATCATGGCGAATGAAATGAGTGAGTCACTGCCGTGTCATTGTGCAGAGTCATTGCACACTACACATGAAAAGGCCCTCACACAGGAACAGAAACCACCGATGCCTGCTCCACGCACCAGGGCGAAATTAAAGATGAGGACCACAGAAAACATGTCTTCTCCAGCGTAGGTGTGACGTTAGGAAAATCGGTGCAAAAGAGACACACAATGTGTAGCTATCCTCCTTTTTTATTCTATGCTTAAAAAGCACGGGTCTTGTAAACGGTTAAACCTAAAAGACAAAATTCACATACTCATAAAAATTGGTGTTATGCCTGTGGTGTTCCAGGATTACCGTAAAGGGAAAATCAGACGGACACAGTACCATGGAATTTCAGTTTGAGATATAAACTGCAACGAACTGTCTCATCCTCTGTGAAAGCAGATGTCAAACAGTTTTGGTTTTAAACGCAGTTGGCGTTATAACGCTAATGTGCCCTCCCAAAATAAATGCTGAAACCCTCCAAAGCAACTCTTTGCCAAGTCTGATGCGCAGGTTGCGGAGCGGGGGCGAGAGAGAGAGCTGGGTTCACACACTGAAGTTCAGAGAGAGGAGAAGGAGGGATGAGTCTCCGTCAGTAAATCAACATAGAGTTTATTGGACATTCCCTGGCCGCTCCCTACCCCACACACCACATGGTGTCCCAGCCCAGGGACTTTTTGAACCCCTTAATTCAGGGGTCATATAAAAAAGTACGATATAAGTGTAGGCCAGGACAGAGATGGAGTGAGAGAGAGAAACAAAGAGGAAAGATGGGCATGATGAAAAGATAAGTGGGGAGTCATGGGGAGGGATAGACTTACTGGGGTTTACTAAAAAAGCAGGCGTGTTTCCATATACATCTGTGTGTGCCTGCATGCGTGTGTGTGTATGTGTATGTATGTATGTGTGCATACGTGTGTGTGTGTGTGTTTATGTGTGTCTGTGTGTGTATATGTGTGTTTGTGTGCATATGTGTGTGTGTATGTGTATGTGTGTGTGTGAGTGCGTGCACGTGTGTATGTGTATGTGTGCTCACATGTGCATGTGTGTGTATGTGTGCGTGTGTGTGTGTGTGTGTTTGTGTGTGTGTGTGTGTGTATGTGTGCTCGCACGTGTGCGTGTGTGTGTGTGTTTGTATGCTGTGTATACCGTACATGTGCAAACAGAAAACGACAAATAAATACTGTCCACTTCCTTTACTTTATATACTTTTACTAATGTACACATACGGTTCTATTGTATTTTTTTAAATTTTATTTTTGATTTTAGTCTTTCTCAAAACAAGTATGCTATCAGAGACAGGGAAAGAGAAAGCGAGAGAAAAAGAAAGAAAGAGGGAAAGAGATGGTTGTAAGATGTGCGGGGAGATCGACCTCATTTCCAGACCCAAAGCAGAGTTCCACATGTCACCTTCACAGTGGGAAGATAGTGAGATTCTATATCCATCTGAACTCACCACAGAGGCGCACATATAGAGCGCGGGAAATGGAAGTTGTTCACAGCTGCGTTCGGTGATGGTGGTGAGAGGCCTTGAAACCAGATGGTTAGAGGTTTGAATCTCGCGGTTCAGCCTCTGTGCCTTGGAGTGAAGTCACTTACCCCGAATGGCTTCGGCGAGCACCCAGCTGTATGAACGGAGAGCGTAAATATGACTGAAATATGATCTGTGTGTGTGTGTGTGTGTGTGTGTGTGTGAGTGTGACACTGGATGAGGGAATCTGTTAAGCAAATAAATATGCTCCCAGCTCTGTGGAATACATTATTATGCCCCATGACATCACAGGGCTTATTTTGTTCAGCGGATGCTTGCTGTTGGGGTTACATTGAGCTACATGTCCGACACACAGTTGGTGTTGAATTTGTAGTGAAGCACCTTTCACAAGTGTCCTGTGAGTGCTTAGAGTCCACAACAAACAGGTCAAGAACCGAACCTGAGCCCACAGCCCAGTTCAGCAATTGCCCTTCTTATTGTTCCACAATTACTCTGCAAATGGTGCACTTATGAAATACCCCAGGAGCAACCTTATACCCAATAGGCATACGTCTAAAATGTTGCAGACCTTCAGTGGTTATTTTTGCTGGAAATAATTACCCCTCCCTCCTTAATGTTCTGTAATGATTTGATTAGCAAGTCACCATATAATGACCGCTAAGCTAGCTTAGTAATGGGGTGGAGGCTCAGCTTAACCCTCTCTCTACTACATTTTGGGGCTTCTCAGATTCTCTCTACCCTCTATCCCCCCGCCTGCCCCCTTTCCTCAGAAGATTGGCCATGCCTCGTTAGCGGGGCTGCACGTTCCCATGTAAAGCTCTGTCCTGAGGGAACTCCAGCACACCTCCATTCCCACACTCACTCTCTCTCTCCCCACTCACCCTCTCCTTTCCTCCCCCCATCCATCTCTCACCCCCCCCCCCTTCTTTTTCTCGCTCCGTCGTTTGTCCAGCTGAGAAGCTGGCAGCCTCCTGGCCCTGAGACCCACAGCCTGATCGTATCATACACACTCATGCACATTACCGCGCTAATGGCATATCACTCTTGCTCTCATTCTCTTTCTCTCCCTCTCTCTCTCTCACACACACACACACACACACATGCACACAAACACTCTGTTTCTCTCTGTTTTCCTCTCACATACCCACACACACTAACGCTCTCTATTTCGCTGTTTCTCTCTGTCTCTCTCTCTCTCTCTCACACACACACACACACTAACACTCTCCGTTTCTCTTTCTCTCACACATATCCACACACACTCATGCACTCTATGTTTCTCTCACTCCTTCACTCATCCATATCCACACACACTCTAACACAAACTCTGTTTCTCTGTTTCTCTTTCTTCCTCTCTCTCTCTCTCACACACACACACGCACACACACACACTCACACACACAAAAAACACATAGACACGCTCACACACACACGCATGCTCGCACATACGCATAGAAACACACACACACACATACACACACACAAACACACACACACACACGCACACACATAGACGTGTGCATGTGGATAGCGGTGAACACACACATGCGCATGTACATACAAACACGCTCACAGTCACATGATCACACACATAGACACATACATACATACACAGCGCAGTGATCCTATCGCAGGCTAAAAATATTTCAAAAATCACAACACTTTCTTTCCTCAGGGTTTCTCATTCACGGGTCAGTGTTTCCCACACAAATGCAGCATGAGACAGAAAGGCCTGGAAAGATACCGCTGAGATTTAAACAGCATGCCCCTTCTGCCTCTCAGCCAATTATTCCATGAGTATTACTAGCTTGTCCTTCTACTGTGTCGAAACGTTTGTATTTTTAGCGGATAAGCTATTTTGGTGTCTTTAACACTATAGTGTATGGTGTATGTACACACATCGCCTGTTGACATAGCCCAGTCTTCAATGGTGAAGTAAAATGCTCAGGAGTGCTACATCAGTGTGCCTCAGGAGGCTGACCCCTTTCCCCTGAACATCCTGAAGAGTGCATCAGTGCCTGTGTCTCGCCTGTAGCTCCCATACTGCAGTAGGGTATTGAAAGAATGGCATGGTGGGGTTCCAAAGGCTCATTCGTCTCCATCACGCGCACCCCACCATCTTCCTTTCTGACGAACAGATTCTGTGTGTCCAGACTCAGATGTCAGCAGGTGAAGCATGCTTATTCGGCCACGTCCTGTAGGCGGCGCTGCAAAACGAGCCAGCACACCTGCCGGAAGATGATTTTCCACGAGCTAACCTTTTGTACACTTGCGCATTGATGGGAAGATGTCGGTGCTGCCGATAAACATTTGTGAATGTCTGTGCCCCTCAAATGTAGATGCATTCTGGGAAGGGGGATGATCCACTGACTGAATCGTTGGGTGGTCGGGACAGCAGAATCACTGGCTGTCTTCTGATACAGACTGAAGACCCACCTCTTCAAACTGCATCTTAGTTCCATGTAAATCCCCACCCCCCAGCACCTGCTACTTGTTGCTTATTTTATGTGTAGTTTCATCATGTGTTATGGGTACTGTGAGCTAGTAACTGTGTGATGTATGGTAGTACTTGGCTTCCCTTGATTTGTAGGCTGTCTAGTTTCAGGTTAGCACAAGTTAATGCATGGTAGTGCTTGAATAGGGTTGTGCTCCCAGTCGGTGGTCTGGGAGCGTTGTTAGCCTGACACTATTGCTCATTTAACTTGGATGGATACACTTATGTTCTCTTGTGCTGGAAGTCACTCTGGAAAAGAGCATCTGCTGTA
>NC_050583.1:7072544-7082544 GCF_013368585.1 Megalops cyprinoides | reverse complement strand
CAACCAAAGAAACAGGAAATGGCAGAAATGTTTGTGTGTCTGAGCAGGCCTTGGATTTATAGTATCGGCCTTAAAATTTTTGAATTTGACTTCAGAAAGCAAAAACACTAAATGTTATGAGAAATGCCTTATATGGGCACAGAATCCCTCCAACTAAAGCCAGACAGAATCCAGTAATTATGTAATTAATATGAATAAATGACTCAATACAATTTGGGTACTTTTACTTTTGAAACACACGTCATGTAAAGGGTAAAGAATGACAATCAAAGAACAGATTAGGTGCAGAGATACGGAATGCGTAAGGTAGATCTAGAATTCTTCTATCATTTTAGAACAGTGGCCAGTGCACCATTCACCATCCTCTCCCACGGTTTCAGCAAGGCACAAGTTGTCCTATGCTCAAGCTCACCCCAGTCTTTCTGGCCCACGGAACCATAGGACCAGTCCAATCCAGTCCAGCCCTTCTCCCCGGACTGGGTCTCTTTCCCTGCAGCGGTACCCCTCCCACATGGAGCAGCCAGTCACCCAGATAAACAGCAGGTGCCATAAATGTCACCTGGCCCAGGCTGTGCTGATAGGGATGGTGGTACAGTCACGGTGTAGTGTGTAACTCATGAACGCAGTGTTTAGGAAAAGGAGGAGGCAGGCCACAGAACACTACCCAACACTCTAGGTTCAGAGCGATTTTACACGATACCTGGTCCGTACATTTATCACAACTAATCTATAGACTGTGGTTTTACCAACTGTAATTGATTGTAAATACTGTGCAGAGTACTTATTTAAATCACTGGAATTCAAGTTAGATTGATATCTCCCACCATTGTAATTATTAGAGGATGGCTGAGAAAAGACCCAGGTCTTTGCACAAAAGGGAAACTAATACATTCTGCCCAGGGGTACGTGTGTGTGTGTGTGTGTGTGTGTGTGTGTGTGTGTGTGTGTGTCTGTCTGTCTGTCTGTGTGCGCATGCATGCAGTTGTTCATGTAAGTGACAGTTTACTCATAAGCACGTGTGTGTGCGCGTCTCTGTGTGCGTGTAAATGTGTGTGTGAGAGTGTTTCTGTTTTGTGGGGACAGGTTGTGACCTCTGCGATCTGGAAAAGATGCTCTCCTCCTTTAAAGCTCAGCCTGAATGAGCTTCAAGTGTCTGGAGGAGATAGACACTTAAATGCCTGTCAGCAGACTGTCAGGCTGTGATCATAACCAGCCAGATACGGTTCCCATGGGTTACTGGGGAAAAAAAAAAAAAAAACAGTCTGACCAGGGTGGACACAGGTCTACAGTTACTGCTTACATCCATTGAAAGAAGCAAGCTGCTACCCACATTGGATGGAGATAATTATTCCTGTGTCTGGGTCTGTCTCTGTGTGCACTTTCAGGGCAGAATATGGGACAGAGAGATGAGAAAGAAGATGTAGAAGTCATTGTGTATCTTTGGCGAAAAGATGCCAAACATGTCATCTTGAATTAATCAGTCTTCGTAAGTGAGGGTACTTGGGATGTCTGAGTCCTATAACTCCTCAGTAATGTTATTAAAATGTTATTAAAATGCCAGCATCGTTTTTATGTCGTGCCTCCCTCCGAAAGGACCTAATTGCGCATCTGTTTACTTCCAAAAATGACTTTTCAGTGAAGAATGAAGCTGAACCAATGTTTGCCTTGAGTAATCTAGGCCTCGCTTCATGATGATGTCATTTTGGGGATCCGCAGAGGAAAGTCCCCTGGGGCAGAGCACGTTCCCGGGGATTCTGGGTAATCTACTGATGCTGCTGCTGTCGAACGCTCAGGAGCGTTTCCGCTGCCAATCCGCCTGAACCCCGCGTCAGGCTGCCGTGAGGCTGAACATCTCTCTGCAGGGCTGGGAGTCACTGCTTCATAGCATGGAACGCTGAGTTAATGGGACAAAAGCGTGCTGTAAGGGGCACATCTTTGTCCTGTGGGGTGGCAGTGTGGTATAGTGGTGAGGAGGTTACCATTATATGTGGTATGGAAAGGTTGCAGGTTCGATTCCCCACTGTGGCACTGCTGCTGTACCCTTGGATAAAGCACAGCAGAATTGGCTCAGTAAATATCCAGCTGTATAAATGGGTAACATGTGAAAATTGTAACCTGTGTAAGTCGCTCAGGATAACAGTGTCTGCTAGATGGCAATAATGTAATCAGAGGAAGATAAGCAATTAAAGGAGGGTTGGGAGAAGGGAGAGAAATTTCCCTCCTAACGTGCTAATGTGGTGAGTCTGCGCGGTCAGACGGAGGGTTGCGGAGCAGGCGGCCTTCAGCACATTCCTCAGTGTTACCGCCAGCGCCTCCAGCAATGACATCTTCGCCTCTCCTGCCAAGCCACCGATGCCAGCGTAATGGAACATTACAGTCCATTCCTGGGACAACAAAGTCCCCCCCCCCCGCCCCCTTTCCAGACATTTCCGGAAAGTCTGCGCTTTAAACTTCAAATTGTCCTCTCATCAGCCCCCCCAGACATCACTGATGCCTGAGTGTGCAATCTTAGTGCAGAAAACACACAGACTCCCAAATAAATATATTAACGAGTGACAAAAGATCACACATTTGTGTTCGTGTTTTGTTTCGGGAAGCTGATGCAATTTTTTGTGGCAGAGATGAGTTTTTGTTGTTGCTCATATATTTTGCTGACCCAAAAAATAAGTTGCTGGTCTGTCTCGCCATGTTAGAGCAGACGGTGTGAGCACAGCCTGTCCTCGGTGGGTTGCCTGTGTTGGACTGTCTCCTGTGGTCGGCTGCCAGGCCTGCCTGTGTTGGCCTGTGCTGTGGCCAGACTGTGCAAACTGAGCCTGTCAGTTACAGTATGACAGGCTTCAAGGCTACCAGTTCACTCTCTGATTGACGTGTGAGTAAAATGGCTTTCCTAATTACAAAGGCTTCACCTTCGGTGAATTACACCTAAGCTGAGTAGTTTAGACGAGATGAGATTTTTCAGGTCCAAACCCAGAACCTCCCTGTCTCTCCATCACTCCTCCTCTTTCCATCACTCACCTCCACCGTCATTCTGTCATTCTCTCTGCTTTTCTCTTGCTCCTTTTGTATCTTATTCACTCCTCTTTTTCTGTTCCGCTTTATACATCCCTCTCTGAGCCTTCTTCTTCTCTCTCTCTCTCTCTCTCTCTCTGTGCCATAGGGCCTTATTCCTTAAGCATTTAAATGATCTCAAAGCACTTTTTTCCTCTAAAAACCTAAGGAAAAACCTCAGAAAATTAAAAAACATAAATCTTGCACAGTTTAGAATTCATAAATTAACATCCTGAATTTTCTCAAATCTAATCTAATCTTCCCAGAGTTGTGCCTTATCTTCCCCTTAGCCTAGTGCAGATATGCCAAGTAGCTCATAACCAACAAACTGGGGAGAGAGAGAAGATGGGGGGTCCCGTAATGCAGATTTTTGTAAAGAGGGGCTTTCTGTCTTTCTTTTCACTCCCTTTCAATTCAGAGGCATCTGAATGCACATATTATAAGTGCAGTTTGAATACGGTTCCTAATAAATACCATACAGACAGTGCTTTGATTTATGGGTAAGAAAGACAGAGGGTGGAGAGAGACAAGCAGAGGGAGGGAGAGAGAGAGATGCGAGGGTCAGTTCTGGATAACGTCTTGTCTTTCTTATTTCATCACCCCATAAATTGTTACGATGGGCCAAGATTGGGTGGAGGAGAGGGAAGAGGGAGATCCCATGCAGAGAATTCCTCCACGAAGCGAGGGAGAGGGAGGCAGAGGAGAGGAAGAGCTGTATTTACAGGAGAAAGAAAACTACAAAATCTAACGACACAATGTGACCAACACAAAGATGACACGCTCTCACACACACACAAATACACACACTCACACATACAAACACACACGTTCACACACACAAACACACACGTTCACACACACAAACACACACGTGGAATGTATAGAATAGAATAGAATAGAATAGACTTTATTGTCATTGCACGAAATTGTGGGTGGTCTGCAACAACAGTGCACTGTGGGACATTTATATTAACACGATACAAATAAGGCACACGACATTAGGTATGAAATACAATAAAATACTAATTTAAAAAGAAAACACACATTTGTAAATATAAAGAAAAATTTGTGCAATAAATATAGCCTTTTAAAAACTACATAAAGTGCACAGTGGAATTGCACAGTTGTATTGAGGTAGAGGGTTGGGGGGTGGGGGGTGTCAGTATTTGTTAGAGTGAGTGTGTGCGTGCATATGAGTGTGTGCATGCATATGAGTGTGCGCGCGTGTGTGTGTGTGTGTGTGTGTGTGTGTGTGTGTGTGTGTGTGTGTGTGTGTGTGTGCGTGTGCGTGTGTGTGTATGTGTGTGTATGTGCGTGTGTGTGTGTGTGTGTGTATGTGTGTGTGTGTGTGTGTGTGTGTGTGTGTGTGTGCGTGTGTGTGTATGTGTGTGTATGTGTGTGTGTGTGTGTGCGTGTGTGTGTGTGTGCGTGCGTGCGTGTGTGTGTGTGTGTGTGTGTGTGTGTGTGTGTGTGTGTGTGTGTGTGTGTGTGTAAAATGCCCCGCGCTGCCACTGTTAAGTTTACTGTTCCCACAGGCGCTTTGTCCAGCACAGTATGGCAACTGTGGCTGAGGTCACAAACTGGGTCAGCCAGCCAGCCGTTCACCACAGCCTCTTAACAACCACGGGGTCTGTGACCAGATTTCCTTCTTCCAGAAAAAGGCTGAAAATCAAAATTTCAGCAATTTGTCAGAGCAGCAGATTTGTGTTTCTTTCAGGGAGGGAATAAATGCTGTTCTTGTCTTCTTTTTTTTTTTAGTCTTTTCATTTAATTCCCTTTGAATTAAACTCAAATGCGCTTCACAACCGTGTCGAACGTTTGCCAAAGTGTTTAAGAAGACAACATTACATTAAAAGCAACATTACAGTTGAGGAAACAAGACCGTATCCAGAAATATTAACTGAAAAAAAGAACTGGCAAAAAAGAACAACAATATTGAGCTGAGATATTTTAGTCTCTCTTCTGTCTTTCACTGTTTCACTGTTGTTCCTCACCAGTGCCAGCCGACTCCCCGACCCCTTATCAAAACCCTCTCAGTTTCACGTTCCCTGAGTCTCTCACTTCTCTTTTCCTCCTCTTTTTCTCTCCCTCTTTCTCATAAATTTCTCAGTCTCTGTCTCCACACACCACATCCTCTTCTCATCCTCCCTCTTTTTCTTTTTCTTTTTCTTCCCCAGCTTTCTCTTCCCCTCTTCTCCCCAACTCTCTTCTCTATCTCTCTCTCTTTTCTCTCTTTCTCTTTTAAGGTATTTGTCTTTCTAATTCGTTGGAATTCAATAGAAGCATGTCTCGCTCCTTCTCTTTAACAATGGAATAGTTTCTCGTTTTTTCTCTCTCTTTCTTAATTTCTGACAATCAAAGCTCATATCATTCATATCAGTACATATTTCTCGTACTCTTTGTAGAAGCTTGTAATAATAAATAATAATAATAGATTAAATTCACCTAGCTTCTTTCAAGGTTCTCAAAGTGCTTTACAGTAAAGAGGAGGACTCACCTTAACCACCACCAATGTGTAGCACCCTCCTGGGTGATGCATGGGAGTCATTTTTTTGCACCAGAACACTCACCACACATCAACTGAGGGGGAGAAGGAGGGAGTCGTTTAGCCAGTTACATTAGGAGATCATTAGATGGTCAGTCTGAAAGAGCCTGTTTAGGAATTGGGGGGGGGGGGTATGCCTCCGTTTCTTCAGACAATAGAAGCTTGTCTCTCTCCTACTCTCTAATGGTAGATCTCTTTCTCTTCTTCAAATTGTGCTGTAATGGCTGTAACGGCCACTCTGCGATGTTTACAACTGCAAAAGCAGGGTTACAGATGTGAGCATTACAGCGTGATAGCAGCTGAACACACAGAGAGAGAACAGAAAGAGAGCAGCAAATGAGAGAAGAGACTTCCTGAGCCTCTCCAGGCAGAAATGCCGGTGGTGTTATTCCTTCACAGATGAGGCTTTTCTCCCTCTACTATGCCCTCCCTCTTCTGGACCAACTGTCTGTCCAATGCTTCCCCTTCCTGCGTCTGTAAACTTTCACAGCGCTGCTTATTCCACTCCAAGGTGGCCGGAAACATGAGCCGCGCATCCGTTTAATAGAATCAGAAATCAGACTGGCCAAGTATGCTTTCACACGTGCAAGGAATTTCACTCCGGTTCCAAAGTCTCTCGTAGTGCATTTACAATGTCAGAGTGACAGCGACAAGTACCATCCAACAGCAGTGGTACAACAAACAACAGTAGTGCGTGACACATACGTGGAATGGCCTGAGGATGGAATGAATGAGGGGTATAAAAATAAATATGAACAGATACTGTACAATAAGTTAAAGTGTACATGAGTGCAGGCTCTGGGTCTGCACAACAATTAATTATAGACAGCTATTGTGTCACGGCTCAGGCAAGGACTCAGGAGCGGACCACGCAAGTTTCAGGTTCCGTGCGGCTTTATTTGAGAAAGATGACAGCGTAGTGAAAACGATAACAGGCAGGGTCAAAAACCAGGCAGGCAGTCCGAGGGCAATTCCGGGGAAGTCGATCGTGGAGTCAGGCAGAGTCAGGAACCAGGCGAGCAGGCAATCAGGCAAACAGGGCAAAAGCAGCAGGCAGAAAACCAGGTCGGGCGCAGACAGGATCGGAAACCAGAAAAAAACGAACAGGCAGGAGAAACGGCGGGGACGAAACAGGAAAAACACGCTGTAACGAACTAGCAACAGGACAGGGACACACAGGGAAGATATAGGGCAGGGCTGACGAGGGGATGGGAAGCAGGTGTGCAGGCAATCAGGCGGGCGGAGACCGGGCGGGGAGCGGGGCAGGGCTAGAACACAAGGAAAACAAAAACACAACAGCTAAGGAGGCGGAGCACTGACATATTGTACTGTGTTATAGCATGATAAAGAACCAATAGGATTAATAATGCCAGCTTTTTTTTTTTTTTTATAAACCACTGTGGTTCTATTTAAACAGACATTGATTGTTTTTTGCAGCATGTATGAGACAGATCCAGGAGCTGCAGCTGAATGGAGAAATCCCAGGAAAGTGATTGATTTAACCCGTTGATGCCCAGTTACCTAGACACATGAGAATGTGAAAGGTACACAAAGCCAGCTTCTTCACTGCCCGTGCTGGGATCGTTTTTATCACATAAATCAGACGGCACCTGTATAATCACTGACGAAAGGTCCACGATTGAATTAGTAGCTGCTGCATCCGCAGCGTACCGCAGGTGAGAGAGGGTGAGGAGGGAAGTGGAAGGCATAACTAAAGCTTTTAACCAAAAGAGACGCATCTGCTGAATCTGACCCTGTTCTGTAGCATGACAGAGGGCTGTACGGGCCGGGATGGAGACACAGCCTAGTGTGGCGTGGTGGTAAAGAGCAGGGATTATAACTGAAAGGTTGCTGGTTCAATTCCCAGCTGTGGCACTGCTGTTGTACCCTTGGGCAAGCTACTTAACCCACAATTGCCTCAGTAAGTATCCAGCTGTATAAACGGGTAAATGTAAAAATTGCAGGCTGCTCTGGATAAGAGCATCTGGTAAATGACAGTAACGTAATGTACATTCACCCTATTCTGCAGCATGACAGAAGGCTGTATGGGCCTGCATAGACACAGCCTGGTGTGGTTTAGGCTTTCATGCATTTCTACTTTCCACCTTCGGTCCATCAATCTTCAGCACACATTTAAGTCCGAGGTCAGCCCCTGCTTATTGCCGTTACTGGTTTGTCACCTGTTGCCAACCATTCTCCACACCAATCACCCTGATGTCATCAGCTAATATGATGACAAGGACTGCCAACAGCCAGTGAAAAATGACTATCTGATGACATTATTCCAGCAGCTGTTGCCCTCAAGGATTAGTAAGAAAGCCGTGGTAAAAGATCCATAGCTGGTAATAGTCCATGCGACATCTTAGCCATAGGTGGTGACGTCTATTAGGACTCCTTGATTTTGAAACTTGGGACAGCCTCTACCATTCCACGGTTGTTACGTTGTACAGTGTGCCACTTCCATTTATGTTACAGTGACACAGCACTCTTGCCTGTGATGTAAGTCGAGTTGAGTGTCCTAGGCATTACCGCAGGCCTTGAAACAAGAAGCTGTCAGCTCTGCCCTACTTTACATGCGTGGAACCTCCATGCCTGGTTGCTTGGTTCCAGATTCTGTGGTTCTAGTTGGTTATTGTGGGCGGCAGTGTACCATAGTGGCAAGGAGCAGGGCTTGTAACCAAAAGGGTGCCAGTTTGTTTCCCTGCTGGGGCACTGCTGCTGTACCCTCGGGCAAGATACTTAAACCGCAATACTTCAATAAATACGCAGATGTATAAAGGGCTAACATGTAAAAATTGCAACATGTGTAAGTTGCTCTGGATAAGAGCTAAATGACAACAATGTAATGCAAGGTAATGCAGTCAGGGGGTTCCACAACTGGCTGCGCCATGAAAGTTCTATATTTGGCTCATAAAGAGCCAGCATATCACAGCACTTTCAGCTTCAACAATAGCAGAGGCGGAATATTGAGCGTTAATCGCACCGAGCTGGATATCTGCTGAGTGAATAGGGTATCTGTGGCATTGCCCTCTGATAGCAGAAGCCTGTCTCTTTATCTCAGACCCGTTCCAGGGCTACACAGCAGATCGTTTGTAGGGCTCCGTTATCTATCCAGGGATTAAGTCTGTTTCCACAGATTAGTCTTTGGACGAGAGGTCTATAACCAGGGGGTCCGTGCAGAACGGCATCATGGGTAATACTCAGCAGTCACATGAGGTGGCCTCTAGGATCCCCGGGAGTTAGCCGGTGAGATGATGACTGCCTTTTTTTCCCTTCTGGATGACTCTCTCCCCAGGTCATTGTTCTCATGGAAAGTGATGTTCCCCAGTAGACACGGTTCTCCTGGAAACAGCATTCTCGTGTACTCAGGTTCCTTCCTGTAAAGCGATATTATTTCATACTTATTCGGCTTCCTGTGGTTGTTTGGAATGTCAGGTCTTGTGGAAGAGAATGGTCGGAATTCAGAGGGAAACACTGACCATATACGCATTACATTATATTACATGCATTTATCCAGAGCAAATTCCAGCAGAGGTGAGCAGAAGTGTCTTCATCGAAGTTACACGAGCAACATTGCCATGCCCGGTCAACAAGACTTCCGGACTACAGCTGTGGCCCAAACATACTTTATTTCTCGATTTCTACATAACAAGAAACTTTATAAAGCTGGTTCTGGTCAGTGCTGTCCAATGACAGGGAGTGGGTGGTGACGTGTGTGTTTACATTTACATTTATTCATTTGGCAGACGCTTTTATCCAAAGCGACGTACATAGGTTACAGCTCTTTACAATGTTATCCATTTATACAGCTGGATATTTACGGAGGCAACTGTGGGTTAAGTACCTTGCCCAAGGGTACAGCAGCGTCCCAGCGGGGATTGAACCGGCTACCTTTCGGTTACGAGTCCTGCTCCTTAACCACTACGCTGCACTGCCGCCCACCTGGTACAGGTTTAAGCACATCTATAACCCTAACCCTATCACAACATCCTCCTTCAGTCCTCAGTCTTCTCCTAAGGCGACGATGAAGGTGCAATCAGCTCTGCTCCCCCCATCCCCCCTAGTTCTGACCTGACAGCATGGTGTGCTTTTCGAGACCTGTGGTTCAGCTTATTATTATGGCTTTACCTTTCTTTCTTTTCTTTTTTTCTCTCTCTCTCTCTCTCTCTTCCAAAAGCTCTCAGAAAAGTTCTTTATGTTTTGAGCATCGCTGAATTGCGTCCAGGGTGATTTAGCTACCTCTCGCAAACCACAGGCATTAAGGGCCTCATTCCTGGCATACTTCCACAGAGGAAGGAGGTGAGAGAGAAGAGAAAGAGAGACAGAGAGAGAGGGGTGGAGAAAAGAGGAGACTGAGAGGTGTGGTTAAATAAGTTCTTTAGGTGGTGACCCTATGGGATGTCTATA
>NC_050583.1:7065044-7067544 GCF_013368585.1 Megalops cyprinoides | reverse complement strand
ACCCTCTCCTTCCTCCCTACAGTGGAGGTCACCGCGGGGTCGAGGGAACTTCAGGACAAGTGCTACCCCGGACCGTTTCCCAAGGTTGCTTTGAGTAGTGCAAAGTCAGGGTACAAAAGTGCATTTACTGACGGACATACATACACACACAAACGACGTATGTACAGTAAGACATGCATATTTACAGTCATATACACAAACATACATACACATGAACAGACAGACACAGAAACACAAACACACACAGACACGGGTATGGACAGACGAACATACACACACATACACACACACTCACATGTATTAACAAATACGCACACAGAAACACACCGAAACTTGTACGGACAGACACACATACACAAATACAGAGTCAGAAACACAGACACACAGGCACACAGACAGACAGAAAGAAAGACAGACAGACAGACAGACACACACACACACACACACACACACACACACAAAACACAGAGTCTGCCGTACACACTGACGGTGACTGAAAGCAGGGAGGGAAAGAGAGAAAGAGACAGAGAGGAAATGAAATGTTAAAAGAGGAGGAGAAAGAGGAGTGAGAGTCTGTCCGAAACAGCTGGGCATTGGGTCAGTCCTGTCAGAGGAACAGTCCAGGTGGAAACCTCATTACCAGATCAAGACTGCATCTATAAATAACCGTGGGAGTGTTGGAGAGCAGGAGAGGAGAGAAATATATGTGAGAGTGTGTGTGTGTGTAGACATGCACATATGTGTGTGTGTTATATACATATGTAAGTATCAGTATATATACTGTATATATGTACATATGTATGTATATGTACGATGACAGCAATGCAGTGTATGTATAGATATGTCTAGTGTGTGTGTGTGTGTGTGTGTGTGTGTGTGTGCATGGGTTTGTGTGAATAATGTACACACATACACTTGACGTATTATATACATCGGTGTACTTAAATTTCATATTGTACAACGTCAAACTACAGCAACACTGAGTGTCTTTGTTGATAAAGCACCATTGAACTGTATTGATTCAAACTGAACTTGATTTAAACTGAATTGAACTTGGAGAGAGGTAGATGACAACGGACAGAGAGAGGGGAAAAACCCTACTCATGGAGGGTTAGGGCAGAATTTACCTCACAGAGTCGGGGGGCGGGGGGGGGGGGGGGGTATTGTCTGTGGGAGAGGGGCTCAGAGCTTCTCTCACATCTCTCATGCTGTGCCCAGCCGGACTGGCTGACCTGCCCTGGATCCGATCAGACTGTCCAAACACAAGCATTTCAGAACGCAGAGAGAATGAGGGAGGTCAAACACAACCTAAAAAGAAAGGAGGGGGAGAAAGAGGGGGAGGGCAGAAGGAGAGGGGGAAAGAGAAAGAGAGAGAGAGAGACAGAGAGAGAGAGAGAGAGAGAGAGAGGGAAAGTAAGATGGAGAAAGAGAAAGGAGGAGAGCAAAAGACAGAGGGACATAAAGAACAAAAGGAAAGCTGTTGATGATTTGCTCTCTTGAGCTCACTCTGGCTCCTGCTGGATCGAGACCAGCTCGGTGTTTCACACGGTCCCCTGGGCAACGTTACACCAGGAGTCCAGCAAGCACTTTCCCTCTATTTATTTATTTATTTATTTATTTATTTTTACACCAGAGCGATAAACGAGCCGAAGGCAGCCACTGAGAGATGTTATTACGGGAACTACAGTTTACCCTGGGGAAGTCAAACAGCATCACCCCGCCCCCAGCTTCTTAACCCCCTCCTTTCCCACTGCCCCCCCCCCCCCCCCCCCCCCCCCCCCCCCACAGTGTCCCTACAGTGTTTACATACTGCTGACTTACAGTGAAAACTGAGGCAGAGGATGAATGGGACTGGGGATAAAAGATGTCACCTATGCCGAGTGGGGAGGTCACAGGAAGTTTGTGTGTGTGGGGGGCGGGGGGGAGGGGGGGGGGGTGTCACAGAAAGGTCTTCTGTACTGTTTCTGACGTCTCACATTCTCACTGCGCCACTTTAGCAGTTTCTCGATGGTAAGGGGAGAAACTGTGAGTGTGCCGGCAACCCCCCCACACCCCCGGCTGCAAGCTCAACCAGACCAGACTGACTCTGGGAAACTTCACCGCGCCTTCCCTTTCAAAGACCCGCGACCTGTACAAGCCAATGCCAAGGCACAAAACACCCCCGCCCCCCCCCAAAAAAAACACAGGCAGCTGGATTACTTCCCCTCTCACCTACTCATATACACAGTACTGTCGTTCACACGTAAACTCCTGCCTCCCAGACCCCCCCATCTGCCTTTCTCCCTCAGTCAGGTGGTCCCTAACATTGCCATGACAGCCAGGGGGGATGGGTCAAAGCCAGAGGTTCCCAGCATTTCTGCTGTAATAGATGGCTATTACCGCTGTAACGCTATCATAATTAGCACCATAAATCATAATGGGAACAGCGATGGTGAGGAACATGGAAATTAGCATGTATTTGCACAGCTGATGATCCTGATCCAGGGTTACTTCTATTTAA
>NC_050583.1:7045044-7060044 GCF_013368585.1 Megalops cyprinoides | reverse complement strand
TCATATTCCAAGCGACTTATTCTATTGTAGATCAGTGAGGCAGAAAACGACGTTGCCGCCCGTCCGCTGTGGAATGTGTGTAAGGCTGGAGTGTGACATGAGTGCGCGTGTTATGTTGTGCAGGTCGACACAACCCAGCTTCCATCTGCAACAGGTTGCCTGCATAACGAATAACTTTAAGCTTTACCTGGCAGAAAAGATGGGCCGATTTGTGTCACCATTTGTGCACCCGTAAACTTGTTTTTGCTTATGACAAGAATGCAAAATATGTTATTGTTCGAAGAGCCGTACGACAGCGCTCAAGCTTCGATGCAGAAATGCAGCCGTGAGAGGCACGTCAAAACTGCAGAGAAAGTGTACCGTGATATTGGCCGTGTGCATTGCACACACAGTAAGGATCTTGCTAATTCTGGGCAGCGTGAAAAGATCAGCGTTGCTGGTTGCACTCAAAATAAAATAAAGCAGCTGGGTGTCTTGTTTCTTTTCATATTGCATTAACACTGCTTACCTGGCACCTGCTAAATACTTTGGGGTTTGCGTATCTGATATTTTATTCTTCCTCCGCCGGGGTCTCCTATGTAATCAAGGAGGTTAACATCCTTGATTTAACAGCCTGCTTATTGTTATGCATTCACGGAACGTTGCAACTTGAATGGCACTATATTGAATTCAAAGTGATGCGAGACCGTTTTATTGTCATTTTTTAATTTCTTCGCCCGCCAGACGCTGGTCCTCGTGCGTTCATGAAGTAGCAGCTTTTTAGACAAGTCCACGTCACACGACGTGCAAAAGAACCGTTGTTGTATGAGTATTTAAATCTGGTATTGCATTTTTAATGACATGTGAGCTGACTCACAGGAGAAAAATAAAACAATGAAGATCGTTTGGTTGTTTAAGGTTTGCTTACTACTTGCAGGTTTATAGAAGCTAGTCATGTAAATGTCATTGTCCTTTTTTGCGGACAGGTAAAGCGAAATAAGCATCGGCTGTAGCGCTTGAAAAGTAAAGACGACAGAGAAAATATACCATGCTCAAGCGGAGGAACAACTCCTACTTATACCCCACTTGGTTGAGTGAAATAATTCAAAACAAACCTGCCTTTAGAGACAGTGGGTTCTCACGTCTTTCGCTGTTGCTTGCACAAGGCAGGTCATTGTTAAATTCAGAGAAAAGTAGTTAATGCACGTAAGGTCAACGCTGGCGGCTGTGTGTACATTGAACTTGATATAAAGTAATTGCTGCATTGCACAATGTGATTAAATTCTCAGCGCTCGCCGTCTATCGAATGTATCCTCTAACCTCTTCGGATAACTTCGTTCCATTAAACAGCGAGATCATGCCGTTGTAACCCCTCTTTGTTCTTAACGACTGAGGTTTTCGAGAACTGAAACACCCGTTATTTGTGTTTCGAAATAGTGGTTGAAGTTTCTGGACGTTAGCTATGGGTTATTTAAAATTCAAATAACATGTCATTGTGAACAGACGCGGTGAAGAGTTAGAAAGTGTAGATAACCGCCCTTGACCACTGTTTGACACACACACACACATACACACACACACACTCACAGTTGAAATTAACATACTGACAGTGTTTTTATAATTTTGCATGTGCAGTTTTCACTGTACCCTTATGAACCGTCTTAAGAGTAGTCTCGAATACATTAGAATTTATGAGGGCAGGATGACAGTGATACAGAGGGTTGCAACGGTAAGCTACTCTGTAGAATAACATCTTAAAAATCATTGTGATCCTTTTGACATATATGTGGGCTGTGCCAGTTTTAAGACGAATTTCAAAGTGCTGTATAAACCACTACGGAAACCATATGTCTCACTCTCTCTTTCTCTCCAGACACTTTCTCCCTCTCTCTCTCTCTCTCTCTCTCTCACACACACACACGCACACACACACACAGAGCAGGGGAAGTCGGAAATATTGGTATATAGTTTATTGTGATGTTCAGCTCAACATGCCAGAGTAAAAGATCGTAAAACGAAGAGGCTGAGCACATTCATCTATCCTTCATCAAAGGGTTTCTGCAACTAGAAATTTTGCAAGACACGTTACATCTGAGTGTGTGCCAACAGCAACAACAATAAAACACTAAGCGCGTAACTGCCTTAACATTCATTCCTTTACGAATAGTGGGTACTCTTTTGTGTGTAATAGTAACCCAAAGCCATGTAATCTCACAGCTGTGCGATCAGCTGAGTAATAGTCTTGGATCAAAAAGAAAAGGTAATGCTTTGTTAGGGGCGTCTCAGACGGCACATAACATCGTGTAGCGAGAGTTGCGGTGGTCGGAATGCCGGCCCTCTGGTGTCGGATTCAGAGAGACTCTACAGGTACACCTGTACCTGAGCTGCGATTGCCACAGCTTGCTCGCTCTCCCCGCCTCAGCACCTGTTCCTGAGGGGCTCGGTCCGGTTTTGTGTAGTGGGCGTTTCGCGGGTACTAAGCGCTCAGAGCGAGGTTGTTAACCTAATTAACCGAAACTGCCACGGAGGCTCAGGGTTTCACCTGGGCAAGCGGGAGGTGCGAAAAGCTCTTGTAGGTGAAAAGAACCTGGCATCGATTTTCCTCTGGTACGCGGAGAGTGGTGGAGTCGGAGAGAGGGGCGTAAGATACAGTGGAGATCACAGACAGGAGGAGGGGGTGATTTTCTCCCTTTTCACTTTGGGTGATATCAGCCTTTGTTTGCACTACAGCCTAGTGCACCAGCTCTCATGACTCTCACTGGAAGGACTAGTATGTGTGTGTGTGTGTGTGTGTGTGTGATGGGGGCATTTTTTATGGGAAAAAGAGGAATCCCTGGCAATGAACAGGACATACAAAGGAAAAAAAGAAGAGAGACAGAGACATAGCAGGAGAGAGAGAGAGAGAGAGGGGGGGGGGGGGGGAGAGGAGAGAAAGAGGAGAGAGAGAGGAAAGAGAGAGGAGAGATACAGAGAGAGAGAGACAAACATTCCTGACTGGGTGCCTCAGCAATTTAATTACAGATTTGTGAGAGGGTGGACTGGCCCTGCTGGGGTATAAGCTTAAGCCCACCCCCCCACCCCCCACCTCTCCACTGCCACCCCGAGGATTCTTGGGCTTATCCACGGAGGTCAGGCAATAAGTGTTCAGGTCATGCCACCATAGCAACTGAAGCGCAGAGGCCCCAGAAGTGGTCACCAGTCAGAAAGCTAATAATCCCTTAAAGGAAGTTAAGAGGTATATGGGGTGGATGGGGAGTAGGTTGTTTTGGGTGTGGGGCGGAGGGGGGGGGGGGGGTGAGCTAAGAAAAGCATTGAAGAGGACAGTTTAGTTGTGTGTTTCTGCTGGGGGGGTATATTAACAGAAACTCAGACACTCGGTGGACTAACTTTTTCCTCTCAATCTCTTGTTTGGCTTCCAGCCTCAAGGTCAGTGTGGCTGGAGCCTCCCTTGTTAAGCACAGAAAGAGGCTTGAGAGAAGACTTCCTCCTGGGCCTTAGGAAATTCTGTCTGTCCCAGTCTCATATCCTCCTCACAGATGAAATGCTCCCTCCGCCAGATCCCAAATCATTTTAGCGAACCCCCCCCATTGCCACTCAAGCAGAACCAAGTGTCTCCCCCAGGGCCCTTCGAATGGGGATGTTCTCTCCTTCTTTGTCTGAGCCTCCGTGTGGCTCTCGTTGCAACGCTGCTGTCATAGAACACACAACTGTGACATCATCAAACCATCAGTCATAGAACTCTTCATTGTGACATCATCAGACAGTCAGTCATACAGGCAATCAGATTAACGCGGTGGGAGAAGGTGGCCACACCTGAAAATACAGAACAATACAAAATGCACATATGTCAAAGGCAAGGTTGTCACATTAATGTTCACAGTTTTGAAATAATGCCTGCTTTTGACCGGATAACCATATGTAACTATAATGTGCTTTGTGTTCACCTTTGAGTGTTATAAAAAATGGTACACTTTATTGATCCCCGTGGGGAAATTCATTTTCTACATTTGACCCATCCGAAGCAGTTGGCAGCCAACTCCAGTTCTTTTGTCAGTGCCTTGGTCAAGGGCACTGACAGGAGTATTAACCCTAACATGCATGTCTGTTTGATGGTGGGAGGAAACCGGAGCTCCCGGTGGAAACCCACGCAAACATGTATGATTTGTTTTTGTGCTTGCACATTTTAGTTCATTTCCATGATTCAGGGACTCGTGACTTTGTGTAAGTGTTGAAAGTCAGTAGCCCTTACCTATATCCAATGAGAATTAAGACAAATTGCATTGTCATTATCATGACATTTAACCTGGGTACTGGTATCCTGACACAAAGATGAGAATATTTCATTTCTTTAATGAAAATCCTTTGTTTTTTCAATCACGTTTTGGCCAGGGAGCTTGTGAGAGCACCAGAAGGATGAATTTTGATGCTGGTTGTGGGCAATTTATTTCACATCTGCTGCGGAGATGATCTTATCCAGAGCAGTTTACATACTTCACATTGCAGCCATTTATACAGCTGGATATTTTACTGAGGCAATTCACTTGAAACGCCTTGCCCAAGGGGCGCAACGGCAGCACCCAGCAAGGGAATCAGACCGGTAGCCGTTGGGTTACGAGCTCTGCTCTTTAGCGCCATGCCATGCTGCTGCCCACACAGACTCCTGTGGGCATGGTGACTGAGTGCCTCTCCCTCCCAATGGAGGCTCTGGTCAGACGCAAGCACGTGTGTGTGTGCCCTTCGCCCTCTCTCTCTCTCTCTCTCTCTCTCTCTATCTCTCTCCCTCTCTCTCTCTCTCTCTCTATCTCTCTCCCTCTCTCTCTCTCTCTCTCTCTCTCGATCTCCTCTCTCTCCACTCTCTCTCTCTCTCTCTCTCTCTCTCTCTCTCTCTCTCTCGATCTCCTCTCTTCCTCTCTCTCTCTCGCTCTCTCTCTCTCCCTCTCTCTCTCTCTCTTTCTCTCCCGCCTCTCTCTCTCTCTCTCCACAGAGAGGTGGCTGAGGAGAGCGCAGCCTTCTCCAAAGGTTCAAAAGGCCTGTTCTCAGATTGCGGATTAGCCATGCGACAACAAAAGGCGGAGGAAAACACGTTTAGGGTTGGGAGATCTTGGAGAGTTCTCCTCAAGGATCTGGTTTCCAAACAGCGGAAGTGTGTGTGTCTGTGTGTGTGTGTGCGTGTGTGTATGTTTTTGTGTGTCTGTGTGTGCGCACGCGTATGTGCATGTGTCTGTGTGTGTATGTGTGTGTGTGTGTGTGTGTGTGTGTGTGTGTGTATGTGGGTGGAGGAAATGTGTGGTGTTGCAGGACAGCGTGTGAGGTTGCGTCTTTGTTGAAAGTGCCTACACTGAAATGCACGCTAAACTCCAGTGGGGAAATGGCACGAAGCCGTCAGAGGGACTGTGTGTGTTCCCACACACGCGCGGTTTGCACGTGTGCGCGTGGGTGTGTGCGTGCTCAGTGCGGGCCTGGAATAACATCCCCTAGACGTCTCCCCACTGCTCTCCTCAAACACGCCGGTTTGTGGAGCCAGTCTCTAAGAGGGGTGCCCTCGGTTCCGCCTGAGGCAGTGCCAAGGCAAACAGTTCCGCACAGGGAGACTGGATTTGGGATCGCCTCAGAGCCCTGCTTTTCGGCTTTCGTTAGGGCCCTGCATGCTGGCCGAGGGCCCAAGAAGCCGGGCTGTCCATCTGAAATGCGAGCCGGTTGGTCTGTGCGTGTGTCGGACTCGAGTGCTGGCTGCAGGGTGGGGCAGGAGGAGACAGCAGGCTTTGTCCTCTGAGAGCTAAAGCACACTGCTGTTGTGTAGCTTATACAGCTGGCTGTTTTTATTGGGGTCGTTCAGGTGAGACCCCTCCGCTCGAGGGGACAGCAGCGGCCAAGCCACACCTGGAGCAGAGTCATGCGCGTAGGCACACACACGCGCGCACATGCACACACACACACACGCTCACACACATTCTCTCATGCACACACACCTATATACTCTCACACGCTCTCTCACACACACACATACACACACACACACACACACACACTCTCTGCCACGCACATGCTCTTGCACTCACACGCGCACAAACACGCACAATTAACACACACGTGCCCTGCTGCCCAGTCCTGCTCTCTTGGTTCAGTATGCCCCTGAAAATCTCCCATCAGCCCCCTCCCTTATCATTATTATCTGAAGGTGCAGAGGGAGGGACAGACTGTACCCGGGGTCCATGTGGGACAGACGGAAGGGGTCCTCCGTGTGAGTACTGCTGAGCCGTGGGCTGGCAGGCCGGTGTAGTAACGGCCAGCTCGGACAGTGGCGTGCCCGGCAGCGGGCACTTTGCCAGTGTCTACGGGCTGCCTTAACCAAACAAACGCGTAAAGTCAGGGATACTGGTCTCAGCTTCGAGCTGCGTGCTTCTGAATTTGGGGAGGAGGCGGTGAACTTTGAATTTTGAAACCGTGCTCGAGGCTACGTTAAGTTTTAAATTAGGGTCTTTTGTTAAACGAATCCGCTGCACTGAAGACCTGTAGATTTCATGGCAGTATTGGGAGCAAGCGGTGGGCTTGAATTGGTGGCAGTGTAGTGTAGTGGTAAGGATCAGCGCTTCTAACCGAACGGTTTCTGGTTCAATTCCCAACTAGTGCAGGCCTGGTGTACCAATGGGCAAGGTGCTTAACCCAGAACTGCCTCAGTAAATATCCAACTGTATAAATGGATAACATGTAAACATTCCAATTTATGTAAGTGGCTCTGGGTAAGAGCATCTGCTAAATGACAATTAGCTCTGACAATTAAGCTTTGCTCAAAACTGCATTAAGGTTTAAATTATAGTCTTTTTCTAAATGAATCTGCTGCGCTGAAGACCTGTAGATTTCATAGCAGAGACTCCATACTGTGTCCTCAGCCCACATGGCCCCCAGCCTCCCTTTACACCAATTAAGAGATGCGACCTCCTTAATCCCCCCACCCCCCACCCCCCCAGGCTACAGGGGGATTAGGGGGTTAAAAGTCATACGGAGGGGTAGGGGAGGGTGGAGTTCGAGGGTTTTGGGTGGGTGGGAGGAGGGCGGTGTTACATAACAGCTGTTAGACAGCAGACAGGGAGAGGGAGCTGACGAAGCAGAAAGTAGAGCATGTTGCAATTAGTGCATGTGTGTGCGGTGGGGGGGGGTATGAGTGTATGTGTGTGTGTGTGTGGGTGTGTGCACGTGTGGGTGTGTGCAAGTGTGTGCGTACTTGTGCATGTGTGCGTGTGTGTGTACGTGTCTGTATGTGCTTGTGCATGTGTGTGGGTGTGTGTGTGTGTATGAGAGAGTGTGTGTGTGTGTGTGTATGCGCGCGTGGGTGGGTGTGTGCAAGTGTGTGTGTGGGTGTGTGTGCGTGTGTGGGTGGTGTGTGCAAGTGTGTGTGTGGGTGTGTGTACGTGTGCGTGTGTGGGTGGTGTGTGCAAGTGTGTGCGTATTTGTGCATGTGTGCGTGTGTGTGTACGTGCCTGTATGTGCTTGTGCATGTGTGTGGGTGTGTGTGTGTGTGTGTGTGTGTGTGAGAGAGTGTGTGTATGTACGTGTGGGTGTGACCCAGCAGACCACCTCTGCTGGGCCGATCACTTGCCCAGTGTCAGGCAGAACTCTCCCTGCCAAACCAGCCTGAAGAAGAACAGCCTGGCCAGAGCGAAATGATGGATTCAAAACCCGCCACTTCAAAACTATGTATAAATCTGCTCGCACACACACGCAACAGCTAGAAGTTTCACAGCAAGGGCACAAACCCCAAATGACTCCCATCTTCCATTCTCAGAGGTCTGTGTGGAGGAATCGACTCTCCCCAGAGAGAGGCACTGTCTCTGCCCTCCTCTCCAACCCTCTGAATCATGTGTTCTCTGTTCAGAGGCAGAGAGAGAGAGAGAGAGGGAGAGGGAAAAGAGGGAGCAAGAGGCAGAGAGAGAGACAGAGAAATATGGGGCAAGAGAGTGAGAAAAAGAGAGAAGGAGCAAGGTAAAGAAGAGAGAGAGGGGGAGAGGGAGAGAGAGAGAGAGAGAGCGGGAGAGAGAGCGGGAGAGAGCAGGAGAGAGAGAGAGCGGGAGAGAGAGGGAGAGGGAGAGAGAGAGAGGAAGAGAGAGAGAGAGCAGGAGAGAGAGAGGGAGAGAGAGAGAGAGAGAACATCCCAGCGAATTACCACAAATTGCTGCATTTGAGCCGAGCAATAAAAAAAGAAAAGGAAAAAAAAGTCTCATAATCTAACACTGTAATTACCTCCTGACTGAACTGTAATCAGGAAATGGGGCTTGAACCGCCTGGAGGGGTCCTGGATTTGACAGCGAGCCAGCCTGACAGGACGCAGCATTTTGTGCAGGCAACGCAAACCTCGCCCTAGTCAAAAGCATGGCCGTCCAACCGGTGGCTATCATCCGCTGATCACGGTGGAGGCGTCGCTTCAGATTTTTAACACACACATACAGAAAGGATGGCTGTCCATTGAAGAGAAGGAGATGAGATGATGATAATTTTTGGCAGGACAGGGAGAGCAGATCCCAGCAGAGTAGAGGGCTGACGGGGTTTGCTCTGTGACCCAGTGTGGCCTGTTTAACGCTCACACGTTTCTGACTGGTCTTATCTGAGCAGGGAGCCGGGCCCCTCAGCTGCAGTGGGGATTGTGGTGCAGTTTGCAGGGTCAACGTACCGCTGTCCAATAAGGCCAAGGCTAATGAACTACTGAGAACGCACGAACACACACACACACACACACACACACACGCGCGCGCGCGCGTGCATGCGTGCATGCATGTATGCGCACACACATACATGCATGCACACACGTAGAGACACACATACAAACAGTCATGCATGCACAGGCTCATACGCACACACACACAAACACACACACACACACTTACATGCACACTTGTACAAACACACAACCACAACCTCTCGCTCTTGCGGATGAAAGCAGATAACATGCTTTTAAGTAAGACTGAAATAGACTTGAAGAAGCTGAGAAAGCAAGCAGCACAGACTCCCAGTGGTGGAGTGTGTGTGTGTGTGTGCGTGTGTGAGTGTGTGTGTGTGTGAGTGTGTGTGTGTGTGTGAGTGTGAGTTAGCGTGGGTGTGGGTGTGAGAGAGAGAGAGAATATGGGCTCAGTCTTGTTCTGGGAGACGCTTGAGGAAGTTAGATAAACAGTCCTGATTTGTTATAGCCCTGAACTCTTGCAAACAGCATAAGCTTGTTTGTATTGACCTCTCGTACGAGAGAAAGCTGTCAGATGCTGTGGCTTTGATCTGTTTTGTCTTTCCTCACCCACTTGCTTGTTTGTCTCGGAGGTTGCTAAAAGCTAAAATTAGAAGCCCTCACACAGCTATTATCACAGGGTCAGAATAAGGTTTAACAAAACCTACAATGTCATCTTGTTTTTTTTTTTTTTGATCCAGAGCACCCTCGTTGTCAGGCATGGAAATTTGGACCACATCACTGCTCCTCCTCCCCTTCTCCCGCTCCCTCTTTTTTCCCCTTCTCCCTCTCCTTCTTTTTCACCCTCTCCCTCTCTCTCTCTCTCTTCATCCTTTGCCGCCCTGTGGTTTCCTGGGCTCTTGTTCTTTTTAATTTGGACATCTTGTTAACAGATGAGGGCAACCTCTCTAAGTGGGGGGGGGAATCAAAGAGCAGGGAAGGCCTGACTCCGCAGCGGGTGGGGGAATTGGCAAGAGCCACGTTTGGGACGGGTCAGGCGGAAGTGAGAAGTGGAGTTTGGAGGGTGGTCGTGGTGGTGGTGGTGGGGGGAGGAGGAAACAGGGGGTATTGAGTTGGGGTTTCCATCGTTAGCTTCGCCCTTCGTTGTGCCCGATTTAGGACTGCAGAGGATCGCTGGTGTCGGGCCTGACCTCCTCCTGGCCCCGAAATCCGCGTCGTGGTGGCTGGCAGGCTTGTGCCAGCATGCCAGTGTGGCAGGCATGGTTACACGCAGGGCAGAGGCGGGCAGGAGGAGGAAGAGGGGGGCAGTGCTGTGCCAAAGCACTCCAATCTGCTGCCTGTAATCTGAATGCTAACACGTATGTGCGTGTGTTTGTCTGTACGCGCGCGTGTGTGTGTGTGTGTGTGTTTGTACGCAGCTCCTGCTTGTGTGTCAAGTGTTGGCTTCAGGCCTACTTTGTTACAGAACATTTGTGTCACAGGTCACAGGTGTGGGTGCCCTTAATAATAGCACTTTAAAAAAAATCCCTTCTGCCCACACAAGTTTCACTGCAGTTCCACTGAAGAAAAAAGCATAAAGGACATTTTGATGTTTAGGAAACAAATGACGACAATGTTATCATATCCAGAGCTTTTTTAGTCAATCTTAAACCATTTGGGTGGGTCGCAATTAATCTTGTCATCAATCATTGCAGCAGCTGCCAAAAGAACACGTACATGACATTTTCTTAGCAGGCGCTCTTACCCAGAGCAGCAGAAATCACTTAGACATTTAGCATGTTACCCATTTGTACGGCTGGATATTTACTGATGCAGTTTGAGTTAAGCGTCTTGCCCAAGGGAATCAAACTGGCAGCTTTTGAGTTATAAGCCCTGCTCCTTATCGCTATGCCACACTGCCCATGCGCAGACAGACACACAGCCACAGACAAACCCGCATGCACACGCACACACACACACACACACACACACACACACACACTCACGCGAGTGCACACACACACAAGTGAGAGACGGGAGAAGGCTTCTCCATGGCTGTTAGTGTAACAGAGTCATTACAGCGCAAGTCTCTGTTTCAAACAGGAAGCAATTACACTGCTACGCTGAATTCAGAACATTAGTGCAAGGGGATAAAAAATGATGGCTTTTTGATTTACAGACACACACACACGCTGTATGTGCCTCTCACACACAGACACACGCGTGCACGCGTGCACACATGCCACACACACACACGCTCACACACATTACAAGAATGTCTCTGTCTGGATGGATGAGTCCCTTGGAGAAATTGGACCGTAAAACTGTTACATACTCCACACACTGACAGCGACTGACTAATTACTGTGGAGCAGGGGTGTTCATGAATCTCTCTCTGTCTCTGTCTCTGTCTCTCTCGCTCTCTCTCTCTCTCCCTCTCTCTCTCTCTCTTTCCCTATCTCTCTCTCTCTCTCTCTCTCTCTTTCCCTATCTCTCTCTCTCTCTCTTTCTTTCTCTCGGTCTCTCCCTCTCTCTCTCTTTTATTGGCCAGCGCACCCGCTCAGATTCAAGTGGCATGTAATTGACGGATCAGTTGTTTTTATTTAGTCAAGCTAAATTGGTGACTCTGTATCACGTGTGAAAGGGTAATTTGGAGAGGCAGTCCCAGTGACCCGGTGGGGCAGAGGGCTCCAGTCTCTGGTGTCGGGGGGTGGAACTTGGCCTCCTCCGAAACTGCCCCCTGATGCAGGCCTGTTTCTAAGAACTCACTGAGCTGCAGACGGCGGGATTTGTGATGCTGTTCAGAGTGAGCCCTGAAAATGATGCTTTTGTTCCTTCTCTGTTGTTGGATGGTTTATACTTCCTGTAACAGATAAAAAGACAAGACTTGAATGAAAAAAATGAATTAGGCTTTAGACAAATTATGTACATGACAGTGGCTTGATGGATTTTTTTTGGCAATCCTTTTACAAACCTTACAAATGTTTATTGATGAGACAAAGGGTTTCAAAGTCACAGTCTCTCATTCTGTCTTTTCTCTCTCTCTCCCATGTCCCTCCACATGCAGAACGAATCCCATGACCCAAGGACCTCCTTTTATTACTGGGAATCTCTTAAGTTATATGTTTTTTCATCTTACCAGGGAAATAATAAAATGCACAGCATTGTGCAAAAAGAAAAAAAAGGGCCATCCTGAATCTCTAGTTATTTACTCCCACTGTCCACTGAATGAGAAGGGAGAGAGAGGGAGAGGATGGAGAGAGAGGAGAGAGAGGGGAGAGGGGGGATGAGTGATGAAAACAGGGACGAAGATTTCAGGAATGGGAAAAGAGAGGAAGACAGAAAGAGAGAGAAAGGGAGAGAGGATTTTAGAGATCTTTCATAAGCTGTGCATTAGAGAGTTTTTTTTTTTCCCCGCTGGACTAGTTATAAAATAGGCATTCATTTGCTTACTGTATCTTGTGCTGTTGTTTGGCGTGACTTGCATGACTGACATTTTACCTGTTTATTCAGTTACATAGCTGGATCTTAAGTGAGGAAACTGCAGGAACTGGGGCTGCAGTCAAACAGTTCTTCCAGTTATATCAGTAATGGAGGATATTGGTGGATAATGGTGGATATGTTGGTGTTGCGTGAGAATGATCTCTGATCTCTGACCATGAGCTGCATTTTAAACTGGCATTTCAAAGTGCAGATGGAGTATGCCACGGTGCCTGGGGTGTGTTTCACAGGACCCAGGGCAGGAGTCATGTTTTTGTTTCACGCACCTGCAGACGTTATACGGCCTTACTCCATCAGCCTGTTCACCTCCTTTTCCCCATTTCTCCCCGCCTCTTTCTCTGTGTTCTCCCCCCCCCCCCCCTCCATCTCTACTTCTCTGTCTCTCACCCTCTCTCTCCCTCTTTCTCTCTTTCTCACTCTCCCTCTCTCTCCTTCTTTCACTCCCTTTCTCCCTATTTCTCTGACTCCCTCTCTTTTTCTCTCTCTACCTCCTTCCCTCTCCCCCTCTTTCTCCTTCCATCTCTCTCTCTCCCTCCCTCTCTCTCGCCCGTGTTTAACCTGTCACACACTTGTTTCATGTCACACAAACAAAGGTGATTCATAAATTGGCTGGCTCAGTAACTTCCTGTTTCTGTTGGTGTCGACACTTCTCTGGCTGAGAGTGAAATGATTTCTTTCTACCACCATTCTGTCAGTACTACGGATCCACTCACCCCCACACACCGATCAACTCATGTTACACCACTTGTGAGATCTGGAAGGGGGGGGGGGACGGGGGGAGTTATGTTTCTTTTGACCCAAACCCCAAGGTGAAGTAATGTACACCTTCCGCCCTGACTCTGGCCCTCCTAAAATATGCGTCTCCAGGAATTTTTAATCGGCTTTAAGGAAAAAAAAAAAACAAAAAAAAACTTCCTTCCTTTGAGCTGGAAAGCACATAGACTGGCATTGGGGAAATGGGAAATCAAACCGTCCTAGAAACATCCTGCCCACTCGCACCCAGAGGCCATCCACACACTTGAAAAATAAACATACAGCAGGAGATAGGATGGAAGAGGCATTGATTTTTTTCTTTCAGAATGCTGTGACATCACCCAGCTTAAACAGATCTCTGCTGCTGTGCTGTGTTTGTTTAGAGAGACGCCTCAGAGAGTCACAGGAAAGATTTATGACTAGGCAGATAGGCAAGGGTCTATAACTCTTTGCTACTTGCTCATACATACAGACACACATACGCATGCACACATACACATGCATGTGCACACACATGCGCACACACACATGTACATACATGTGTGCACGCTTCCACTTACACACAAGCACATGCTAGCATGCCTGGTGTCTGTCCGTTTCCATTGTTTCAGTGTTGGCCTTTTGTGGCATATGCTCATCTCAGCTTGGCATCGCTTCTGGGTTCACGAGGAAAAGGTCAGTATTAAACGTAGGGTTTAAACCAAGCGTGTGTCAGGCAGACAGTCGCTGTAGCGTAGGAGTTTGGACCATTCAGGCTATGAATTTCCCTGAGTTTGTGATATTCCCTGTGCCCCTCTGGAAATGAGCTGTGCATTTGGCTCATTCTGGCTCATTATCTGCTCATAATTTCTGAGTTGTTATTTGTGTTCCCAGAATTCCAGAGAGTGTAGCCCCCCCACCTTCCTGGAGGCCTGATTCCCAAACCGTCAGCATTCCAGCTTTTCTCTCCTCTCCTCCTCAAGCTCCTTCTTTCCCCCTCCCCTTCACACCTGCGGAGTTTCCACTGTTGGCCGCTGGGTTACAGAATGCTGACACATTCTCGTTTGCCTGTCCTTGAAAGTCGTCGGGGCCTTGATGTTGAAAGATAAATGACTTCGTTTCTTGCGGCTGTAGCTTTTTTTTCAGTTTGGTTCAACTCAAAAGAAGCTTTTATTGGCATGACAGTCAAATATGTTGCCAAAACATTTTTACTCAGAAATACAACTACAACAATAATAGTAATGCCATTATTGTTATTTAGGAGGCATTCTTATCCAGAGGAACTTACATAGGTAACAATTTTTACATGTTGTACGTTTACACAGCTGGATATTGCTTGCCCTAGGGTACCATAGCAGTGCACCAGCGGAGAATCAAACCAGCAACCTTTCCATTGAAAGCTCTGCTCCTTACAACTATGCTACACTGCCACAGTAATACAGCCCCAATAATGATAATAATGTAAAAATAAGTTAATAAGAATGATATCAACTTTAATATTAACGAAAGGTGAATGTATTGTGCCTCTCCTTGGTGCTGGTTTTTGCAGACTGCTCTTCTCTGCAGACAGATCTTCCAGGACATAACATGACTGTCTGAAGGTCAAAGGTCACTGAATCACTGCAGTTTCACTGTGCATGGGGCTAGAATTCGGAGGGTGTTGTCCTGTTGTGGTTTTTTTTTTTCTTTTTTTACGTGTGTCGCATTTTCATACGCGCGTTTTTGCTGGATGCAGCCCCGGGGGCGGCCCACGACGCGCAGGATCACAAACGGTCGCTCCTCGGAAGGAGCCTGAAAAACAGGTAGGCCCAAAAAAAAAGTGGCCCATCTCCAAGACGCGCTCCTCCAGGCTGGGGAACGGGGAGGAAGAGGGGTATCTCTAAACTTGTACAAACAAACAAAAAAAACAACGTCTGTTCTTTTCGTCTTTCATGTGTCTTAAAAGACAGCAACGCTGACGGATCACATTCGCTACCTCCCACCAGGTACCCCACCCCCACCCACACCCCCCCCGTTTCTCAAAAATAACACCAACGTGTTACTGCGCCTGTGACCACCTAGGGAGACGTGGTGAATCTGTATGATTTCAAAGTTGTGTGTGTGTGTGTGTATTGGGGGAGTGTTGTAAGCGTGATGCC